>NC_068938.1:124178210-124443210 GCF_016801865.2 Culex pipiens pallens
AAAAATACAAAAAATACAAAAATACAAAAATACAAAAATACAAAAATACAAAAATACAAAAATACAAAATACAAAATACAAAAATACAATAATACAAAAATACAAAAATACAAAAATACAAAAATACAAAAATACAAAAATACAAAAATACAAAAATACAAAAAATACAAAAATACAAAAATACAAAAATACAAAAATACAAAAATACAAAAATACAAAATACAAAAATACAAAAATACAAAAATACAAAAATACAAAAATACAAAAATACAAAAATACAAAAATACAAAAATACAAAAATACAAAAATACAAAAATACAAAAATACAAAAATACAAAAATACAAAAATACAAAAATACAAAAATACAAAAATACAAAAATACAAAAATACAAAAATACAAAAATACAAAAATACAAAAATACAAAAATACAAAAATACAAAAATACAAAAATACAAAATACAAAATACAAAAATACAAAAATACAAAAATACAAAAATACACAAATACACAAATACAAAAATACAAAAAATACAAAAATACAAAAAATACAAAAAATACAAAAATACAAAAATACAAAAATACAAAAATACAAAAATACAAAAATACAAAAATACAAAAATACAAAAATACAAAAATACAAAAATACAAAAATACAAAAATACAAAAATACAAAAATACAAAAATAAAAAAATACAAAAATACAAAAATACAAAAATACAAAAATACAAAAATACAAAATACAAAAATACAAAAATACAAAAATACAAAAATACAAAAATACAAAAATACAAAAATACAAAAATACAAAAATACAAAAATACAAAAATACAAAAATACAAAAATACAAAAATACAAAAATACAAAAATACAAAAATACAAAAATACAAAAATACAAAAATACAAAAAATACAAAAATACAAAAATACAACAATACAAAAATACAAAAATACAAAAATACAAAAATACAAAAATACAAAAATACAAAAATACAAAAATACAAAAATACAAAAATACAAAAATACAAAAATACAAAAATACAAAAATACAAAAATACAAAAATACAAAAATACAAAAATACAAAAATACAAAAATACAAAAATACAAAAATACAAAAATACAAAAATACAAAAATACAAAAATACAAAAATACAAAAATACAAAAATACAAAAATACAAAAATACAAAAATACAAAAATACAAAAATACAAAAATACAAAAATACAAAAAATACAAAAATACAAAAATACAAAAATACAAAAATACAAAAATACAAAAATACAAAAATACAAAAATACAAAAATACAAAAATACAAAAATACAAAAATACAAAAATACAAAATACAAAAATACAAAAATACAAAAATACAAAAATACAAAAATACAAAAATACAAAAATACAAAAATACAAAAATACAAAAATACAAAAATACAAAAAATACAAAAATACAAAAATACAAAAATACAAAAATACAAAAATACAAAAATACAAAAATACAAAAATACAAAAATACAAAAAATACAAAAATACAAAAATACAAAAATACAAAAATACAAAAATACAAAAATACAAAAATACAAAAATACAAAAATACAAAAATACAAAAATACAAAAATACAAAAATACAAAAATACAAAAATACAAAAATACAAAAATACAAAAATACAAAAATACAAAAATACAAAAATACAAAAATACAAAAATACAAAAATACAAAAATACAAAAATACAAAAATACAAAAATACAAAAATACAAAAAAACAAAAATATAAAAATACAAAAATACAAAAATACAAAAATACAAAAATACAAAAATACAAAAATACAAAAATACAAAAATACAAAAATACAAAAATACAAAAATACAAAAATACAAAAATACAAAAATACAAAAATACAAAAATACAAAAATACAAAAATACAAAAATACAGCTATGTTTTTGCAGTCAAATTTTTCTTAGAATCTATTGTGACCATGACAGATAGATTGAAAAAGGATAGAAAACTTGCAACAATATTTAAGAAGCAAGAATTTTTCTTTTATCAAAAGTATTTCAATTTTAAAGAATGTAAAAGTTTCTAAAATATTCCATCGATTTTTAAAAATAAAATAAACACATAAAAAATATTACAGAAAGAGAGTCATCCCACACATTCTGAACAGTTAACAGCTCGGTCAATGTTCTAAAAATCATAGAAAATCGATAATTGAACACAATGATTCGCTTTTACCTTCATTTGAAAGCTTTTGTTGTGATCTTTCGATTGATGTGCCAAAAAACTGCACATTTTAATGCTTAATGTAAATTTTTGAAGAAAATCGTTGACTCACAAAATCCACAATTTCGGAACACTTTTTTCTTATAGATGTAAACAAACTTGTGTTCACTTCAGAATTACATATTTTCAACAGAATAATGACTACAATCACTAAAACCAATGAACACAATCGTAGACTATGGTTTTGTTAAAAGCTTGATCATTTTTTGGTGGAATTTTCAGTTAAAATGAGGTGTTTCTTAATTGTGGGAGGTACAATAAAATCCCACAATTACAGAACAGGCAATTTGGAAACAGTGTTTTACTGCTCTTGACAAAATGGTATTGAAATGCAGTATTTTGTTAAAAAAAAAAGATCAGTTTTCACTAGTGAAATAGCAAGAGAATGCCCTAAACAAGGTTCTTAAACTAATAAAAAGTCAAAAATAGTTTGTAAAAATAAAATATAAGCTTAAAACATATTTTAGAAGTCGACCTTTTTTTGAAGAACTGCTCATATTTGAAAGAATGGAATAACTCACAAAAATGTTTTGACAATCAAGAATCGGTTGTTTTTAAAAATGAAAATAAACTTCCAAAATATTTTTGAAGTCGAACTTATTTTTTCAAAGAACTGCTCATGTTGGAATGGAACTGAATGGAAAAACTCACAAATAATTTACGACAAGCAAGAAAAGCCTGTTTTTAAAAATAAAATAAAAAGTTTGAAAAATATTGTAGAAGTCGAACTTATTTTGGAAGAACTGCTCATGTTTAAATGAATTGAAATCTTCTCAAAAAATGGCTTGAAAGTCATTTAAAAAAAATCATTACTAAAAGGCAGGATAAACTCCCAGAAAAAAATCATATTTGTTTGTAAGGACATATTATTTGAATCATATTTTTTTTTAATTTGAGTCACGTGCTAACGTATTTAAAAAATACTTTTCAATTTAAATAAACAATTTCTGAGATTCTGACACGCGCACAAACCCGAGCAGGGGTAAATAACACGGGAATACCAAATTTTGGTATTACTTGAGCAAATAACAGGGACCAAAATGTGCCCTTGGTTGCCCAGCAATAGATGGTAAAATACCATGAAATCATACCAAAGTCTAGTATGTGGAAGGGCACAACAATACCAAACCATGTTATTCCAAGGGTAAAATAATACCTCAAAATAAAACCATTTCAATACCAAGTTGAGGTCTTCTGAATTTTTGAACATTGCTTGAATACCAAAACTTGGTATTGCCATGGTTTAATTTTTAGGTATTCCCGCGCCCTTAGAAAATCATATTTTGGTATTCCTGTGGTCTTCCACATACATGATTTTGGTATGATTTGATGGTATTTTACCATCTATTACTGGGCAACCAAGAGCACATTTTGGTCACTGGTTTTTGCATATGTAATACAAAAATTTGGTATTTTCATACCATTTTTAGTGCAGCAGTTGCAGTTAGTGAAAAAACGGAAATGATCCATATGCAACAGCCAAATCTACTCACCTGATGATTCCATGTTGATCTTAGTGATATTCTTCACCACATCGAATGCATTTGTCATTGATGAACGGCCTGTGCATGAAGTTCTTGAAGATTCTGAAAAATAACAAGATTGAAAAATAAGTGTTATTAAAATAAAACTGGATTGAAATTAACTAAAATTCAATAATCTTTCGATTGACTCGTTTTTCAAAGTATTTGGTTTTTTTTTCAAGTCATTTTAGCGCAAAATTTATTATCTTGTCCAAATTGGTAAAAAAATCCCATAGTTTCAGAGAAAATTGATAAAACACTGTAATACCAAAAGAATACCAAAATGTGCCATCCTGACTTAGAAAATTTTCCACAATTTCAAGTCATTTCTTCAGGGGGTATATCAAAAATGTTTAAAATCAAGTTTGAAATTTCCGGTTTTCAATGAAAGCATTCGCTTTGAGACATCATTTTAGTGCAAAATTAATTATTTTGTCAAAATTGGTCAAAATTTTCCCATAGTTTCAGAGGAATTTGATAAAACACTTTAATACCAAAAGAATACCAAAATGTGCCATCCTGACTTAGAAAATTTTCCACAATTTCAAGTCATTTATGTAAGGGGTATATCAAAAATGTTTAAAATCAAGTTTGAAATTTCCGGTTTTCAATGAAAGTATTCGCTTTGAGACATCATTTTAGTGCAAAATTAATAATTTTGTCAAAATTGGTCAAAATTTTCTCATAGTTTCAGAGGAATTTGATAAAACACTTTAATACCAAAATAATACCAAAATGTGGTGTTCGACCATTGACAAATTCTGCAATTTTGCAATATCAAAACAATACCTTTAATTGGTATGATAGCACATTTTGCTCTTGTATAATCCTTAAGACAAATTTTAAAGGGTCCAGGAATACCAAAATTTGGTATTGATACCAGAGAAAGGTATTATTACGCATTTCCCTTGTTATTTACCCATGCTCGGGCAGGGGTAAATAACACGGGAATACCAAATTTTGGTATTACTTGAGCAAATAACAGCGACCAAAATGTGCCCTTGGTTGCCCAGTAATAGATGGTAAAATACCATGAAATCATACCAAAGGCTTGTATGTGGAAGGCACAACAATACCAAACCATGTTATTCCAAAGGTAAAATAATACCTCAAAATAGAACCATTTCAATACCAAGTTGAGGTCTTCTGGATTTTTGAACATTGCTTGAATACCAAAACTTGGTATTGCCATGGTTTTAATTTTAGGTATTCCCGCGCCCTTGGAAAATCATATTTTGGTATTCCTGTGGTCTTCCACATACATGATTTTGGTATGATTTGATGGTATTTTACCATCTATTACTGGGCAACCAAGATCACATTTTGGTCGCTGATATTTGCACAAGTAATACCAAAATTTGGTATTTTCATACCATTTTTAGTGCAGCAGTTGCAGTTAGTGAAAAAACGGAAATGATCCATATGCAACAGCCAAATCTACTCACCTGATGATTCCATGTTGTTCTTAGTGATATTCTTTGATATTCTTCACCACACCGAATGCATTTGTCATTGATGAACGGCCTGTGCATGAAGTTCTTGAAGATTCTGAAAAATAACAAGATTGAAAAAATAAGTGTTATTAAAATAAAACTGGATTGAAATTCACCAAAATTCAATAATCTTTCGATTGACTCGTTTTTCAAAGTATTTGGTTTTTTTTTTTCAAGTCATTTTAGCGCAAAATTTATTATCTTGTCCAAATTGGTAAAAAAAATCCCATAGTTTCAGAGAAAATTGATGAAACCTTTCAATACCAAAATAATACCAAAATGTGCCATGGGACCATCCATAAACCACGTGGACAGTTTAGGGGGGGGGGGGGGGGTATGGCGATTGTCCACGCTCCATACAAAAAATATTTTTTTTGTATGGACAATTGTCCACGAAGGGGGGGGGGGGGTTCGAGATTCTCAAAAAAGTGTCCACGTGGTTTATGGATGGTCCCCATCCTGACTTAGAAAATTTTCCACAATTTCAAGTAATTTCTGTTGGGGGTATATCAAAAATGTTTAAAATCAAGTTCGAAATTTCCGGTTTTCAATGAAAGCATTTGCTTTGAGACATCATTTTAGTGCAAAATTAATTATTTTGTCAAAATTGGTCAAAATTTTCCCATAGTTTCAGAGGAATTTGATAAAACACTTTAATACCAAAATGTGCCATCCTGACTTAGAAAATTTTCAACAATTTCAAGTCATTTCTGTTGGGGGTATATCAAAAATGTTTAAAATCAAGTTCGAAATTTCCGGTTTTCAATGAAAGCATTTGCTTTGAGACATCATTTTAGTGCAAAATTAATTATTTTGTCAAAATTGGTCAAAATTTTCCCATAGTTTCAGAGGAATTTGATAAAACACTTTAATACCAAAATGTGCCATCCTGACTTAGAAAATTTTCAACAATTTCAAGTCATTTCTTTAGGGGGTATAACAAAAATGTTTAAAATCAAGTTTGAAATTTCCGGATTTCAATGAAAGCATTCGCTTTGAGACATCATTTTAGTGCAAAATTAATTATTTTGTCAAAATTGGTCAAAATTTTCCCATAGTTTCAGAGGAATTTGATAAAACACTTTAATACCAAAATAATACCAAAACGTGCCATCCTGACTTAGAAATTTTTCCACAATTTCAAGTCGTTTCTGTAGGGGGTATATCAAAAATGTTTAAAATCATGTTTGAAATTTCCGGTTTTCAATGAAAACATTCGCTTTGAGACATCATTTTAGTGCAAAATTAATAATTTTGTCAAAATTGGTCAAAATTTTCCCACAGTTTCAGAGGAATTTGATAAAACACTTTAATACCAAAATAATACCAAAATGTGCCATCCTGACCTAGAAAATTTTCAACAATTTCAAGTCATTTCTTTAGGGGGTATATCAAAAATGTTTAAAATCATGTTTGAAATTTCCGGTTTTCAATGAAAACATTCGCTTTGAGACATCATTTTAGTGCAAAATTAATAATTTTGTCAAAATTGGTCAAAATTTTCCCATAGTTTCAGAGGAATTTGATAAAACACTTTAATACCAAAATGTGCCATCCTGACTTAGAAAATTTTCAACAATTTCAAGTCATTTCTTTAGGGGGTATAACAAAAATGTTTAAAATCAAGTTTGAAATTTCCGGATTTCAATGAAAGCATTCGCTTTGAGACATCATTTTAGTGCAAAATTAATTATTTTGTCAAAATTGGTCAAAATTTTCCCATAGTTTCAGAGGAATTTGATAAAACACTTTAATACCAAAATAATACCAAAACGTGCCATCCTGACTTAGAAATTTTTCCACAATTTCAAGTCATTTCTGTAGGGGGTATATCAAAAATGTTTAAAATCATGTTTGAAATTTCCGGTTTTCAATGAAAACATTCGCTTTGAGACATCATTTTAGTGCAAAATTAATAATTTTGTCAAAATTGGTCAAAATTTTCCCACAGTTTCAGAGGAATTTGATAAAACACTTTAATACCAAAATAATACCAAAATGTGCCATCCTGACCTAGAAAATTTTCAACAATTTCAAGCAGGGCTGCGGAGTCGGGTCATGTTTCAAGCGACTCCGACTCCGACTCCGACTCCGGCTTTCTGAGTTAAGCCGACTCCGACTCCGACTCCGGCTCCGGCTTTCTACAAATTGATGACTCCGGCTCCGACTCCGACTCCGGCCTTCCAACTCTAGCTGACTCCGACTCCGACTCCGACTCCAGCTTTCCACAAATTGTTGACTCCGGCTCCGACTCCGACTCCGCCACCTAATCTGTATTTAACATATTTTAAAAATTTCAATTAATCACATCACTCACATTTCAGTTCACACTCGCGCGAATAATGACATTTATGTTCGGGGTGTTTAACAAAATTATACATACGAATTATTTATACAAACAGAATGATATGGAACCATACTAAGCTTGGTAGATAAGTGTTCGTTGTTCTATTTTACATGTTTTCAGCATTTTTGAAACAAAAATCATAAATATCTTCAGATTTAAACGCATTTTCTGCACAACAATTTTCAAAATAAATTTAAATTTTAATGTTTGAAAAATTGGAACTTTTTATTTAACTACTTTAAATTTACATTCATTTTTTTAAGTTTATATACTAGCTACACTAATTTCAACTGTACTTTTTTAAATGAAATATTAAAAGAAAGTTAACCTTCATGATCGAATTGACATATAAAATCCATTTGAATAATTTTAGGCTGAAATTTTAAAGAAACACAGTAACTATCAAAGATACGCTGGTTTTGAAATAGACAATTTTTAAAGTCACAATTTTTAAAGCTCTTTTGAATTTATTTCAGAGGACGTATATGGAAATTGTGTGATCCAGCCCAGTACACACTTTAAACATATAAATCATGAGAAAATTCTAATATTTGAAAAAAAAAAATTAAAATTATATCAATTATATCACCCCGATTGAGGGTATTTTGAAAAATTAGACTTGTTCAAAAATATTATTTAAGGATTCACTACACGCAAACATTTTTTGCTTCGAGTTTTTTACGGAAATTGTCATAACTCAGAATAGAAAACAGTTAGAGTCCCACTTTTTGTATTATGTTCTGTAGAAAAGTTATGCAAAGTTTACACGACCTAAACTGATCGGATTGTTTCAAAAGTTTCTTCAAAAAGCAAAAAAAAAACTTGCGAAAATTATGTTAACTTTGCATAACATTTCTACAGGACCTACCTAATACATAAAGTGGAACTCTAACTGTTTTCTTTTCAGAGTTATGACAATTTCCGTAAAAAATTGAATCAAAAAATGTTCGCGTGTAGTGGATCCTTAAGAATCAACACTTTAAGAGAAATTGTAAATATTGAGGTAATCGATATATGTAATCAATTCAATGATTATTTTTGTTTGTTTTAAATGTTTTCAGCATGTTTCGGTCCAAGTAGTAGATTGATATTTTATTATTTTAGTTATAATGTCAATTTTACAAATGTAACATTTTTTTTGTTTAGTACTGATAGTGAACCTTTATTTTCCTATTAACAAAAAGGATCTACTTAAAACCTTAGCAATTCTTTAGTAATATATTGACATTTAGTTGAATTAAAAGTATGCAAAATTAAGTTTATATAAGTATTATATAGAATTTCCAGAGTTATATAAACTTTTATACTAAGAAGTTAGTAAACTTTATACTCAATCCAAATTACTTTTTTAATCGGTCAAAGATGCCTATTTGGAGTTGGGAGGCTGGATTTATGGTGAATTGTCATCAAATAACTTTATTTATGTTAATTTTTCGAATGGTGTACAAACTATTTTTGTACCTTTTTTGATTTTTGTAATAGTATTTGTTATAGATCTTTTTATAAAAATCATCTTTTCATGAACTTGTACCAAAATGTTCGGCATGAGTTTCTGTGCAAAACGTAGTACTAGGTTTCTGTCAAACTTTAAATTGTTCACATGTTTCATCACAAAATGTGCATAGGGCCCAAGGGGTGTAAATACTTATTTTACATACTGTAAATACAAGCAAAAAGAGACAGTAAAGAACCATTTTAATATATTTTAATTTTTTGACTACACAGCCACAATTATTTACTATTTTATGAGTTATGACACTATAGTATAGTGTATGCAAACATTGACAAGAGAGGATTAGCAGATTATGATTCTGTGATCTTAGTGAAATAACACAATAAGAGCTTTCCAATCACAATAGAAATGCTTCGAAAACATCATGACATTTGATAAATATCTTGACCAAAAAAATAAATTGATTATAAAAATGTCAACGCAGTGCACGCGATTCAATAAATAAATTTAAAAAATGGGAATTAACCTGAATTATAACAAATATTGAACAATAAATAAGTTCAGAAATTATATAAAATATTTTGATAACTCCGACTCCAGCTCCGACTCCGGGTCAATCAGAAATCTACGACTCCGGCTCCGACTCCGACTCCAGCTCATAAAATTTAGCCGACTCCGACTCCGACTCCGACTCCAGCTATTCGAGTTTTGACGACTCCGACTCCGACTCCGACTCCAGGTCCCCAAAAAGACCCGACTCCACCGACTCCGGCTCCGACTCCGACTCCGACTCCACAGCCCTGATTTCAAGTCATTTCTTTAGGGGGTATAACAAAAATGTTTAAAATCAAGTTTGAAATTTCCGGATTTCAATGAAAGCATTCGCTTTGAGACATCATTTTAGTGCAAAATTAATTATTTTGTCAAAATTGGTCAAAATTTTCCCATAGATTCAGAGGAATTTGATAAAACACTGTAATACCAAAAGAATACCAATATGTGGTGTTCGACCATTGACAAATTCTGAAATTTTGCAATATCAAAACAATACCTTAAATTGGTATGATACCACATTTTGCTCTTGCATAATCCTTAAGACAAATTTTAAAGGGTCCAGGAATACCAAAATTTGGTATTGATACCAGAGAAAGGTATTATTACGCATTTCCCTTGTTATTTACCCATGCTCGGGAAAGGTAACAATCCATCCCTATATGGTTCAGCAAAAAATACCTTCGCACGTGGTGCCTCTATCTTGCACGTGGAGATGCAACATATAATTTTGTACAACAGAAGGATAGAGGAGCCACTTTGTTCCCAATAAAAACAAGCAAGATTTTCTGAATAGTTCTAAAAATTAAAGTGCCACTCGCCTGAATTGAGTTCCAATCATGGATTTCGTGCAACGTTTACGTTACAACAGATTTTTCAAAACGTCTTACGCCGATCCGTCCGAGTTTTACGATAGTTTAATTGTGGCACCTAGCAGAATTGCCAAAGTGACCGGAATAAATGTGTTGAGCAAAGATTACAAGGTCTACACGTTTCGTTTGTTCACGGTATTCGTTGGAATGGTGATTTATTTCTACACCAGTTTCGTAACTGCGTACCAAGTTCGTCACAGCACTGAAGAGTTGATTTTCTGTTTGGTGACGATCGGAATTGGGTTTCAAGTTCCAACGAAAGTGTTCACCTGTGTGATTTATCGCAAAGAAATGGTTTGGATCCATCAATATGCGCGGGATTTGTACCACCAGGAGTGCAGTCCACGCACGAAAACCAAGCTAATGAGTGATATCTTTCTTGTCAGTGTCATCGTCAAAGTAATGCTGCTGTGCTATGCTTTCACGAGTATTTCGTTGATTTTGGTTCCACTGTTGTACACGATCCAATCGGGAGAGAAAACGCTACCCTTTGGCTTCTACATCCCACAGCTTGATCGTGACACGTGGTTTGGGTATTTCTGCAACTATGCGATACAAATTTACCTGACGACTTACGTTTCGTCGCTGGATATGGGAACGGATTGTATCTACATGATGACGCTGATGAGTTCGTTCACCCAAATTGACCTGCTGAAGATGTCGCTGGTGGAAATGAACAAGATGATCGATAACGAGGACAAGGATTTGGACAACTTCTTCAAACAAGTTATAAAACGGCACCAGGAGCATTTAAAGTATTTTTTTTAATGTTTGGTCAGTAATGATCAATACAAATTAATTATTTTGTTGTTGTATTTTACTACAGGTATTTGAAAACCGTTGAGCAGGTCTATCGTGTAAATTTTTTCTTAACCTTTGCCTGTTTATCATCAGTTCTGGTTATGGCTATGTTTGCAGCACTAAAAGTAAGTATTTCTTCCTTTAATCATGCGATTTTCCAAAACTTTCTGAAATAAGACAATTTAGAAGATATCTTTAATTTCCAGAAATCGTTATTATTCCGCTTTCTTTGAACTCTCCCACATGGCATTACACGATGTAATGTAAATATATTTCTATAATAAGAAAGGCTTTATCTCACCAAGGTGAGATTCAATCATTCAGTGCGCCTTCCAAACGGGCGTTCAATATTATATAAAATACCACGATACCAAATTATTATCTCTTCACGGATTCGAACTTCAAAAAATTGAAAACGTTTGTAAATAAAAATCCAGAAAAACCTTTTTGAACAAATTATAAAATTTTGGAAATATTTTTACTGAAAAAAAAAACAAAAATTGTTGCATAAGTTTGACATGAAAACTTTTTGCCAATTCAATTATGCTTAAAAAAATAAATTATTTTTTTGTCATATTTTAGGTATTAAAAAAAATTCAAAAAAAAACTTTCTTAACCAGATTTTGCATCATTACGCACTATGGCTCATAAGATGTATTTTTTTAGTACCAACATATTAAAAATAAATTAAATGAGCTTACATTAGGAGTTCTACTTTTTTTATAAAAAAGTTGAATATAAAAATCGTATAACAGCGTTGGGTCGCATAATAGATCCGGGCAACGTTTTCATCAAAATATCTGAGATTCGGCCTCAAAAAAATGTGTAAATAACACTTAAGTGCCAATAACTTTTGAAAAGTTTATCAGATCTCCAATCCTTTAGGCTCATTGAATAGGTTTTTAAAATACCTTTCTAAAAATATATAACATGACAAGTTTTTTTTTTTACAAGAACCACTCTTTTTACAATCTTTAAGTCATTCTTCAAAATGGTTTTTATCATAACTTTTGAAGTACTTTTCTTAACTTCTTAAGATTCAATATGGTCTAATAGGATCCGGAGCAGATTTGAGTGTACCGTGATATTGCTTAGAACTTCAGATATGTTTGTAATTGGGACCATTCACAAACCACGTGGACACTTTTTTGGAAATCTCATACCCCCCTCCTCCCTTCGTGGACAATTATCTATACAAAAAAATCTTTTTTTTATGGAGAGAGAACAATCGCCAAACTCCCACTCCCCCCCAAAGTGTCCACGTGGTTTATGGATGGCCCCTTGGCAGGCTGCGAAATTCCAATTTTTGTCGTGAAAAATCCCTACTGATATCTAATAATTGTAACATTACCCGAGCAGGGGTAAATAACACGGGAATACCAAATTTTGGTATTACTTGGGCAAATAACAGGGACCAAATGTGCCCTTGGTTGCCCAGTAATAGATGGTAAAATACCATGAAATCATACCAAAGTCTTGTATGTGGAAGGGCACAACAATACCAAACCATGTTATTTCAAGGGTAAAATAATACCTCATAATAAAACCATTTCAATACCAAGTTGAGGTCTTCTGGATTTTTGAACATTTCTTGAATACCAAAACTTGGTATTGCGATGGTTTTGTTTTTTAGGTATTCCCGCGCCCTTGGAAAATCAGATTTACATACATGATTTTGGTATGATTTCATGGTATTTTACCATGTATTACTGGGCAACCAAGAGCACATTTTGGTCGCTGGTATTTGCACAAGAAATACCAAAATTTGGTATTTTCATACCATTTTTAGTGCAACAGTTGCAGTTAGTGAAAAAACGGAAATGATCCATATGCAACAGCCAAATCTACTCACCTGATGATTCCATGTTGTTCTTAGTGATATTCTTCACCACATCGAATGCATTTGTCATTGATGAACGGCCTGTGCTTGAAGTTCTTGAAGATTCTAAAAAATAACAAGATTGAAAAATAAGTGTTATTTAAATGAAACTGGATTGAAATTCACCAAAATTCAATAATCTGTCGATTAACTCGTTTTTCAAAGTATTTAGTTATCCCAACTTAGAGAAATTTCAACGTTTTTTTTTTAATTAATCTTAGTGAGTATATAAAAAAAAATCAGCTTTAACATTTTTGGGTTTCAGGCCATTTTAGCGCAAAATTAATTATCTCATTTTTGATAAAACACTATAATACCAAAATAATACCAAAATGTGCCATTCTAACTTAGAAAATTTTCCACAATTTCAAGTCATTTCTTTAGGGGGTATATCAAAAATGTTTAAAATCAAGTTTGAAATTTCTGGTTTTCAATGAAAGCATTCGCTTTGAGACATCATTTTAGCGCAAAATTAATTATTTTGTCAAAATTGGTCAAAATTTTCCCATAGTTTCAGAGGAATTTGATAAAACACTGTAATACCAAAAGAATACCAAAATGTGGTGTTCGACCATTGACAAATTCTGCAATTTTGCAATATCAAAACAATACCTTAAATTGGTATGATAGCACATTTTGCTCTTGCATAATCCTTAAGACAAATTTTAAAGGGTCCAGGAATACCAAAATTTGGTATTGATACCAGAGAAAGGTATTATTACGCATTTCCCTTGTTATTTACCCATGCTCGGGTATACATATTTACTATACAGCTTTTTTCATCCTGTTCAGCTTTCCTGGTACCAGGGCTATGTGTTCATCGCGTTCCTCAGTTACCAACTGTTCTTCGGTTGTTTTCTGGGCACATTGCTAGCAATTAAGGTAACTGTACATTTTTACCAATTTTATCCCATTTCTAACCGTACTTCACTTTACTCACCTCAGAACGAACAACTGCAGCACGAAATTTACAGAGTCACCTGGTACAAGCTGTCCATCCGGAACCAGAAGATGCTCCAGTTTGTGCTGAAATCTTCACAGGAATCCGTCTGCATGTCGCTGATTTTCGCTCCCCTCGATATGAGCACATATCTGCAGGTTTACAAGTCGATCTACAGCTTGTTCACCATGTTGCTGACCGTTGAGGAGGAATAATAATAAAACAGAAAACGCAAAAAATAGAATTAAAAAATGCTGAATCTTAAAATTTATTCAAATACCGATCGAGTTAATGAAGTCTTTTGATTTAAACTGAACAAATTGGCAATTTTACATTTTTACAGTTAGTTTTTGCGCAGTTTTGCACACTTTTCCGCGAATTTGCCTTTGCAATTTGCAAAGTCATTTTTACTCGGAAGAGCACTCAACAGCTACTATGTAAACTACTATTAAATTCTAGAATGTTCTCCACAACGTATAATCAAACAACAATGAATAAAAGCCTTTTCTCACCATAAAATCAAACCCAGTTTTCTTGACTGTTTCGAAAAGAAGAGATTCCCGAACCTGAAACGTACCATGGAATTTATAAAACGACTTCGCCGTTATCGATTTTTCCAACATTCGTTCACCGATCCATCGGAATTCTTCGACAGCCTAATTGTGGTTCCAAGCATGGTTGCCAAACTTACCAATTTGAACGTATTGAACAAGGACCACCAAGTTTTCACCTGGAATTTGGCACCAGTGGTCACGGGTATGCTTACGTACTTTTACACAAGTTTCGATACTGCTTATGCTGTTCGTGAAAGTACCGAGGAGTTGATTTTTTGCCTGGTGACAATCGGAATTGGAATTCAGGGAGCCGGCAGAATTTTCACGTTTTTAATTTTTCGTGAAAAGTTGGTGTGGATTCATCAGTACACGAAGGAATTGTACCGCGAGGAGTGCAATCCCCGCACGAAGTCTTTTCTGATGGACAGTGTATTTCTGCTAAGTGTTATACTCAAGGTTATGCTGACGTGCTATGCTTTCACCAGTATTTCATTGGTCGTTGCTCCTTTGCTGTTTACGATCGCATCTGGAGAAAAGATCCTCCCCTTTGGCTTCTACCTTCCTTATTGGGATCGATTCACGTGGTTTGGTTATTTCTCTAACTATGTTTTGCACATTTTTATGACGGTTTATGTGTCCTCTATGGACATGGGAACGGATTCAATCTACATGATGACATTAATGAGTGCATTCACACAGATTGATTTGCTGAAAATGTCACTGGAAGAAATGAGCGAAATGGTAGATCAAAAACACGAGGATTTGGAAAACTTTTTCAAAAAGCTCATAAATCGCCATCAAGAACATTTGCAGTAAGTTTGTGAATGGATAAGTATTACTTTCATTTTAAAAGTTCATTCTTCCAGTTATTTACGAACTGTAGAAATTGTCTACTGTTTCAACTTTTTCATCACATTCCTATGTTTGGCATCAGTTTTGATCATGTCGCTGTTTGCTGTAGTCAAAGTAAGTCTGCTCAAAATTTTCATAAAATAATCAATTCACTAATATAAAAAAAAACCTTTTACAGCTTTCCTGGTACCAAGGCTATGTCTTTATCGCGTTCATCAGCTATCAACTATTCTTCGGGTGCTTTCTGGGAACACTACTGGCTATGAAGGTGATTCAACTGTTTCATCGAAATAATCTTGTTCTAACCGCTGGTTTTGCACCATTCCAGAACGAGCAACTGCAGCATGAGATCTACAAAATATCCTGGTACAAGCTATCCATTCCGCACCAAAAGTTGCTCCAGTTTATGCTGAAATCCGCCCAGGAACCAGTATGTTTGACGGTGATCTTTGCCCCTCTCGATATGGGAACATTCTTACAGGTTTACAAGTCGATCTACAGCATGTTCACAATGCTGCTGACGGTGCAGGAGGAAGAATAGTTTGGTTAAATGATACTTGATTCATTCTTTATTTTATAAAGATTTTTGCAATAAATGTAGTTGTTGAAGATTGCAAGGTATTGTAATTCCTAGTTTTGTAAAAATCTTACTCTTTCCGAATTTTGGAAAACGAAGTTGAAAGACAAAATTCACCTCGGTTATTGCAAATAGTTCGTCCTTCCTGGGTCATTAGGGTGTAATATAGTAAAAGTAAATCTTTCCCTGTTGCTGAGGGGAACACCCTTGAAGAGTATCGGGGCCGGCATTTACAAAGCGGATTCAGTGGCAGTTTTTAACTCAACTAATGTTAACATGTTAAGGTTAATGTTAACATTCCATAGGTCGCCTTCCTAAGGTGTCGTTGATAAGGTCCAGCTTGTGACGATGCACTACCTTCCCTTTACTAAGCAATCGAATCCAGAATTCTGATTTTTTGGGCCAAATTGAGTTAAGAACGCAATTTTGCACCTATTGACAAGATTCGCAAAACCCGATATCAATAAAGCATAAAACATTCGTTTAATTCACAGAGCTCTATGATATTTTTTTAAATTATGTCCTAAGACGATCCGCCCGAATGAGACTAAAATGGTCAAAATTGGTTTAGCCAGTGCCGAATTACACATAGACATTTGCTCAGAATATGATGCTGAGTCGATATATACACGCGATGGTGGGTCTAGGAAGCTCAATTAAGAATGCTTTTTGATTTTATTCATCCTTCAAAAGTTCAAATATTTTAAGCTTTTCTGTTGCAGCAAGTGCTGGAGTTTTGGAACACGAACTATTGTTGTAAATCTAGAAACGATCAACAATTAATCGATACTATTGATGCAATTACATTGTCAGTTGCCTCACTAAAGGTGCCACTTATTCTAGTTATATGTTTACTCTGTGAATTTCAAAACGATAGGAAAGTTTTTTTCGCTGGAAAATAATTTTCCACATTCCATTGCTTTTCACATTGATAAACCTTAAATAGGAGTAGTTGCTTAACAAAATCTCAGAACAAGAATAACTGGCCCAAGCAAAAGTACATCACCATGACTTTAATCAAAAAGTTGAATAGTTACAAATTATTTCGTCATTCTTACACGGAGCCGTTCGAGTTTTACGACAGTCTAATTGTGATTCCTAACAGGATTGCCAAAATCATCGGTCTGGATGTGTTTAGTGAAAATTACAAAGTTCTCACGTGGAATTGGTTCTCCTTGATCATGATGATTTCGGTTTACTTCTACTGTACTGCTATTACCGCTTACGAAGTACGATTCGATACAGGAGATTTGATTTATTGTTTGGTTGAGGGTGGAATCGGAATACAAGGATTGGCTAAAATCTACACTTATTTGGTTTACCGGAAGGAGCTGGTCTGGATTCATCAGTACACGAAACAACTTTACCGCGAGGCATGCAACGCTGAAACTAAATCCATGCTGATGGACAACATTTTTCTGCTCAAAGTTGCAATCATCGTCATGCTTATGTGTTATGCTTTCACTAGCATCTCACTGATTACAGCTCCAATGTTGTTTTCAATTATGACGGGAGAGAAGATCCTTCCCTTCGGGTTCTACATTCCGTACTTGGATCGCACTGAATGGTTTGGATATTTGATCAACTACGCAGTACATCTGTACGACACGATTTACGTTTCTGCTGAGGATATGGCGGCCGACACTATCTACATGATAACGATGTTGAGTGCTTTCACTCAAATCGATTTACTAATGATGTCTTTAAAAGAAACTTCCCAAATACTTGATAAAGATGATGAAAACCTTCAAGCTCATCTTAATTCGGTTATCAAACGTCATGAGGAGCACTTAAAGTGAGTTTTGAAACTAGGTTTTGATCAATTATTATGAGTTTTAACTTTTTTTCAGATATTTGCGAACTGTTGAAACAGTTTATCGCTTTTATTTCTTTATAACATTTGTTAGTTTGGCATCGGTACTGATAATGGCTCTTTTTGCTGTGGTAACGGTAAGTTGTTGATGAATCTTATCTGACGTGTTCCAAAATATAGATTTCTGTTTAGCTCTCTTGGTACCAAGGATACATCTTCGTTGGTTTCATCAGCTATGAATTGTTCTTTGGTTGTTTTTTGGGAACACTGCTGGATATCAAGGTATTAACACTTTTTTAGCATATTTTCTTCCAGTTTATCAATAAGCTTTTTTTACAGAACGAACAACTCCAGCATGAGATTTATCAGATTTCCTGGTACAAGTTGTCGATTCCGAATCAGAACGCTCTTCGGTTTATGCTTCAAGCGTCCCAAGAACCTATCTGTTTGACGATCATATTCGCTCCACTTAATATGCCAACTTTTTTGCAAGTTTACAAATCAATCTACAGCATGTTTACCATGTTGTTGTCGTTTCAAGAAGAAGCAAATTAACGCTAACAGAATTGAAGCCACATCGAGCATAAATAAATCATGTTTGTTCTGTTATGCCACTCTTAACTCATATGCTTGATGAGTTTTCTAAAAAAAAGGCCAAATAAAATTTAAAAAGCATTGAAAACAATCACCCCAGCAAAATAGAAGAAAATAGTCCTTATAAAAAATTAATCGAAATATCTTTGCAGTGATTTAAAAATATACTATATGGGTCATTCCTTCCCAAGTGACCACGCGAATACCAAGTTTTATGACATTTTGTCCACCCCGTGTGAAAAAATAAAGTATGTCACGCTCTAAGGGAGGAGGGAGGTCTGAACAAGTGTGAAATTGCATGTTATAAGTGTAGGAAAAGCGTGACAAAGGGGGGTAAATTTTGGCTGATTTAAGCGTGACGTATAAAATAAAGGCTCAAAACATTCAACTGTCTTGAGCAAAAATGTGTGATTTTATTTCATAAACAACTCTTCAGAACTCACTTGGCCGCTAAAATGCTAACCTTTTGAGTTATCACCAAAAAGTGCTTTTTTCGACTATTTTTGAAAAAATGGCGTATATCTCGTGTAGATCCAGCGATAGAAATTTGGCATGCTAGACAAACTTTCATGAAATTTTCTTCTCCAACTATGCCGAAGACACCAAAGCCTTGAAACGTCATCCATCAAAGTTAGATTTCGGTTGACGCCCTGGAAGGTCATCTTCCTGTATGTCAAAAACTCCAAAAAAGTCAAATAAAGGATGGATTTTTGTCTATTAAAGGAGATAACAATTTATTCCATACATGGGTTACATACATGTAAGAAATCACCAAATTTCATACTACAGAAAATTTATTGAATCCACTAAAAAGATGATTTTCAATCACTCCTGAGAGTTTCATCAAGATATTTCATGATGGAACTGAGTAAGAGACGGTTTAAGCCCAAAATTTTGCCATGCGCAAAGCGGACTGTCAAACTTTCTGAGCGCATTTTTCGAAACACCGAGTTGATTCACGGGTGCCACGATATCTCGAGATGGGATTGACCAAATTGGCTGAAATTTGAGGTGAAAACACTCAAATAATTCCATGTGCATGACGAAGTCCGATTTTTAAATTTTGCTTTAAAAAAAAAACTGTCGATTTTTTACATAAAAAACCAAAAATATTTTTATCTTTTTTCAAAATAAACTTTTTGAAAATCGGCCTTCGTCATGCACACGGGACCGGTTTAACGAGTCTTCGCCAAAACAGTGTTGAGATATCGTGGCACCCGTTTTTTTGAAACTGCTAGCTTCAAAAAGCTAAATCTCGGCAATGAAACAACCAAATGTTCTCAAATTTGTGTTGTTAATAGATGAAAATGTATATTTTAATACTCTGAAAACAGAGTTAAAAAAAGTTTAAAAGTCTGCTCATACCAACCTCTGACATTTTTGCTGATTTACATGTATGTAACCCCTTAATTTTGTCATTCCGAACACTGTGCAATGCGTTTTTTAAATCAAAAATCAGTTTATAAATAGATTTTCGCCTTATATTTAGGTTATATACTAAAGGGCTGAGAGGTTGTTGAATGGTAATTTTGTGATTTGTCATATAGTTAAATACAAGTTAGGGTGGATCTACTTGTGACGATTTTGGAAACATTTCCAAGTTGTCGAATTCAACAACACAGTGTTACCGGATTTGCTTGCAGGATTTCTATCCGTTTGCATATTTATATTGAACCTAATTTCTATTTCTAACTCAGTTCTTACTCAAACAGGCTAAACCTGGTGGTTGTAATATTCAACAAAATATTTCAAATTTCAATTATGTTTTAAGATGTTCTTTCTAATCCCCCCGAACGGTCAACAGCATAGTGAAGATGCTGTAAATGGTTTTATACATTTTCAAAAACGTGGGCATATCGATGCGATAGAAAATCAACGTCAAACTTAATGGCTTTTGTGATGCTTCCAGCAACAATCTTATTTTCTTTTGGTTGACCACGGACATTTTGTGCCACGGAACATCGTAGATTGCGCGCTGTAGTTGTTCACTCTGGAAATAATTAGAAATTAAAGTAAGGCTGGGAGTAACGTCATGATTCGAAATCCGGACACTTAGTAGCATATCATTTTTGTTATAGCTGACAAAAAATCATGTAATAAGCTGGAAATGAAGAAATATCATCAGGATGTAGTATTAACAGTCAGTTTTAAGAGAATGCATGCAAAATATGTCTTTTCTAACAATTTTTCGTCAGAATTAGAAAATTAAAATGAATTGTTGTGCTTCGAATCCCGGACACTGATAAAAGCTGATTCGAAATCCGGACACTTTTGCTTCGAATTCCGGACACTCGTTTTTGCTAATGAATCGCTCAAATTTGGACTGAAATGTTAGTGAATGGCATTCTTTAGGGCTCAAATAAGCTGTTAACATAAAAACAAACGATATTTCATATAAAAATTGGCTTGAATTTAAGGAAATCAAAACCATAAATTTCTGCTTTGCCTTCCCGGTGCTTCGGTCGCCTATGAAATATTTCACGGGAAATGTTTCGCTTTTTGGTAATTTTATAATTTTATTTTATTTAATTGTTTGACATTAACTACAGCGTTCAAACAAACTTTAAATGAAAGTTGATGTTAGAATTCATCAAATAACCCATTTTTGACATTTATAATGCGAACTTATACCCAAATAATTGATAAAACAAGATGAGGTGTCCGGGTTTCGAAGCGTTCGGGAATTCGAATCATGACGTTATATTCCTCAACTCACCTTGATAGCCAGCAAAGTGCCCGTGAAGCAGCTGAACAAAAGTTCATAGCTTATGAAAAACATGAAGGCTAATCCTTGGTACCAGGAAAGCTACGAGAGAAAATGGAGCGAAATTAAGTTTTTTTGCAAAAAAAAAATCATAGACTTACTTTTACAACAGCATACAAAGACAACACCAGATTAGCTCCAAAACTCACGAAAGAAACAAAGTAAAAAATCCGATATACCGCTTCAATGGTCTGTAAATATCTGAAGATTTAAAAAAAGGTTAAAACAGTTTAATTTTCAACTTAAAAGCCAGAATTTAAACATTTCTATGAATAAATTGATGGAAAATGCATTAAACACCCGTACAGATATTTTCAACAGCCTAAATATTTGTAAAATCTTATAAAATGTAATTCGAATTTTTTGCTTCGAACATTTCTTAATATGTCCAATTTCACATTGAATACTCACCTCAGATGCTCCTGATGACGGTTGATAATGTGTTTTAAGCGTTTTCCAATATTAAGCTCTTTTCTGTTAATTTTCTCGCTCAACTCTTGGAGGGACGATTTCAGCAAATCAATTTGCGTAAACGAGCTCATCATCAGCACCATGAACATGCTGTCCGGGCCCATGCCCTCACTCAGCACGTACAGACTTAGCACAAAATGCAATGCATAGTTACTGTTATATCCGAACCACGTGGTTTGGTCAAAATAGGGCATCCGAAAGCCAAATGGAAGGATTTTTTCACCGGTGACCACCGAAAATACCAACGGCAATGAAACCATCACAACGTACGCGACACTATAGCTGATGAAAATCGTTTTGACGATCACATGCAGAATGAAGAGATTGTCCATCATGATGGTTCTGGTTCGAGCATTACACTCCTCACGATACAAATTTCTCGTATATTGATGCAACCAGATAAATTTTTCTCGAAAACCCAAAAAAGTATAAAATTTAACCGATTCATGTGGGGCCATTCCAAAAGTTACCAGGCAAAACATCAGATCTTTTGCATTATCACGCACATCGAAGGCCGTGTAAACACTGGTCAACACAAACACAATCACAGAGAGGAACCCAAAAATTGTGTTCCATCGAAATATTGAACTGTCATGAAATTCAACGGGGTCGGTTTGCGAATGATGGAAAATTTTGAACCGACGAAGTCGTTTGATGAACTCCATTTTGCTATTGTTGTTAACTCAACTAAAATAACTTTTTAGAATTTAAGTTTTTGCAAATTTGAGTTGCTTTTTATATTAATTTTCTACCTTGTTTAAATGCCATGCCAAATACCATGGTTCATTTTCACTATTGCTAGAACCATTGTTGAGTAGCGTTCCTTATGGTAAAAGCTCTTTGGGAGCGTTCTTTTATTACGTAACGCAGTTGGGAGGAGGGGGGGTCGGAGGCCGTGTTACGGCCCATACAAAATTTTTAAATTTTGTATGGAAATTTTGTTATAAGAGGGAGGAGGGGATCTAAAAATCCGATTTACGTAATAAAAGAACGCTCCCTTTTGTATTTTGCAAGCAGAACATAACCAATTTTTCGGCACCTTCAGCAAACGTCAAATCTATGGAAATGGATCCCGTATCTTTTTCCGGATATCTCTGGAGGGCACCAAAAAAAGGAAAACAAATCACTTCGTGCATCGACCAATCAGAGAGGTCTATCAATATTTACATTTAGATTTTTTGGGGTCCAGCATGTCATTCCCGAGCATGGGTAAATAACAAGGGAAATGCGTAATAATACCTTTCTCTGGTATCAATACCAAATTTTGGTATTCCTGGACCCTTTAAAATTTGTCTTAAGGATTATGCAAGAGCAAAATGTGCTATCATACCAATTTAAGGTATTGTTTTGATATTGCAAAATTGCAGAATTTGTCAATGGTCGAACACCACATTTTGGTATTCTTTTGGTATTACAGTATTTTATCAAATTCCTCTGAAACTATGGGAAAATTTTGACCAATTTTGACAAAATAATTAATTTTGCGCTAAAATAATGTCTCAAAGCGAATGCTTTCATTGAAAACCGGAAATTTCAAACTTGATTTTAAACATTTTTGATATACCCCCTTAAAAAAATGACTTGAAATTGTGGAAAATTTTGGCACATTTTGGTATTGTTTTGGTATTGAAAAGTTTCATCAAATTCCTCTGAAACTATGGGATTTTTTTTAATAAATTTTGATGAGATAATTAATTTTGCGCTAAAATTACTTGAAACCCAAAAATGTTAAAGCTAATTTTCATTTTTTTTTAAAACGTTGAAATTTCTCTAAGTTGGGATAACCAAATACTTTGAAAAACGAGTTGATTTTTGGTGATTTTCAATCCAGTTTCAATTTAATAACACTTATTTTTCAATCTTGTTATTTTTTAGAATCTTCTAAAAATCTGAAAAAAAATATTTTGAAAATTTATTAACAAATACGCCTTACTCAAAACTATGGAAAAATATTCGATCAATATTTGGTCACTCTACTAGTCGGGAAAAAATCACACTTATAAATAACGGCAATGAAATAACAAATAATGTGGAAGTTTGCAATGTTTTTAATAATTTCTTTTCTAGTATTGGACAAAATTTGGCAAATAATATTCCTGCGTCTAATGTCTGTCCACTTCGTAATGTTCAACGAGTAAGTGAGTCCGTATTTCTTCGGCCCTCCTCGGTAAATGAAGTTATATTATTAATACAAAATTTGAAAAATAAGAAAAGTAGTGGACCTGACAAAATTCCAGCAGCTGTTCTTAAAATGAATGCTGTAGCCTTTGCAAAAATTTTATCTCAAATTTTTAATTTAATTGTTCAAACAGGTTCTTATCCAGACTGCCTGAAAATAGCAAAAGTTGTCCCAATTTACAAATCTGGTGATGCTTGGGATTGTAATAATTATCGCCCAATTTCTACGTTGTCGGTTTTTAATAAAATTTTAGAAAAAATGCTAGTATCTAGACTGATTGATTTTTTTAACAAACATGATGTTTTTTATAAATTCCAGTATGGGTTTAGACAAGGGTCTAGCACTCAAACAGCTGTGATTGAACTAGTAGATGAGGTTGTGAAAGGAATTGATGAAGGGAAATTTGTTGGAGGTCTTTTTTTAGATTTGAAGAAGGCGTTTGATACGCTCAATCATAACATTTTACTTAACAAACTAGAATGTTATGGTATCAGAGGTGTTGCTAATGAAGTAATCAAAAGTTATTTAACAAATAGAAAGCAATTTGTTCACATTGAAGGTGAGTGTAGCTCTCTATCTCCCATCAACGTTGGTGTACCACAAGGTAGTAACATTGGGCCATTATTATTCTTATTGTTTATTAATGATCTGGGTAGATTGAAACTTAATGGAAATGCAAGACTTTTTGCGGATGATACTGCGTTATTTTATCCTCACAATGACATTCACACAATAATATCACTCATGGAAAAAGATCTTCGAATTTTGAATGAATATTTTAATGCAAACTTATTGTCGCTTAATGCTTCCAAAACGAAATATATGATATTCAAATCTATTAGAAAAATTGTGCCCGATCACGATCAAGTTAGGCTTGGTTGTAACATAATTGAAAAAGTGTATTGTTTTAAATACTTGGGGATTCTATTTGATCCTGTGTTGTCCTGGATTAACCACATTAACTTAATTGAAAAACGTGTTTCGTCGTACATTGGAATTTTGTGGAGGGTAAGGATATTTGTTCCATCAAAAACGCTGTTAACATATTATTATGCCTACATCCACTCTCAAATAAATTACCTAATTTCTGTATGGGGACATACCGCTAGTTCTCATTTATTAAAGTTACAAACCTTACAAAACCGATGCCTGAAAATTATTTTCAAAAAACCAATACTTTATTCAACTCATGAACTTTACTCTGATAATTGCCATAACATATTACCACTAGCCTTTCTCTGTGAAAAACAGACATTACTTTTTGTCCATGATGTACTTAACAATCCTATATTTCACCACACCATAGAATTTACAAATTCGAATCTGTCACGAAGAACCCGCCAATCGAATAACATTCTAAGCATTAGAGCAGTTACAACACGTGGCCAAAAACGAATCAAGTTTACAGGACCTACGCTATATAATTCACTTCCAAGCAATTTGCAATTAGTACATAACCGCTCCACTTTTAATGCAAAAATCAAAGAATATTTTAAACAAAAACTCAACGAACTATTTAATTAAACAATTTAGTTTTAAGTAATCACTCGTCAATGTTAGCTTTTAAATTATAAATTTTAATTTCGTGGATCCCTTAAAAGGAAGACTCTTCCACTGGGATACCATCCTTGTAGTTTAACTCACCGCACATCTAATTAGTCCTTGGCTCAATTTTTATTTTTAATTTTCTTGTTTATGTGTGTACGAGCTAAGGATAGTTTGCGTCCACTACCAGGAAGTTCCTAGAGCTTTTTGGTGTGGGGGAGTGTGGTGGGCCTTAAAAAAAAAAAAAAAAAAAAAAAAAAAAAAAAAAAAAAAAAAAAAAAAAAAAAAAAAAAAAAAAAAAAAAAAAAAAATCTTTAAGAACTTCAAGCACAGGCCGTTCATCAACGACAAATGCATTCGATGTGGTGAAGAATATCACTAAGAACAACATGGAATCATCAGGTGAGTAGATTTGGCTGTTGCATATGGATCATTAGGGTGTAATATCAAAATCGATTTTCCAGCACAGCAATTTTTTAGTTCCTTTTGGGGTCCTAAACAACTCCCCAAAGTTTGGGAACGATTGGTTTAGTCCTCACATTGCGCAAAGCGATTTAATTTTCCATATAAATTTGTATGGGAAAAACCATTTTTTGGATTTTGATATTTATAAAATCCACGTTTCACACTGTACTAAAACCGGATTCATATTCGGATGCTCTGGAAGGTGCTCTACAACTTTCCCGAAGAGAGTATGGTGCTAGCTTGTCCCTGAAAGAAGATACAGCGTCCTCAAAACTCGTCTAAAACGTGATTTTCGAGCAAAAAACACGTTTTAGACGAGTTTTGAACACGCTGTATCTTTTTATAGGAGCAAGTTAGCACCATACTCTCTTCGGGAAAGTTGTAGAGCACCTTCCAGAGCATCCGAATATGAATCCGGTTTTAGTACAGTGTGAAACGTGGATTTTATAAATATTTAAATCCCAAAAAATGTTTTTTCCCATACAAATTTATATGGAAAATTGAATCGCTTTGCGCAAACCCGAGCAGGGGTGAATAACACGGGAATACCAAATTTTGGTATTACTTGGGCAAATAACAGCGACCAAAATGTGCCCTTGGTTGCCCAGTAATAGATGGTAAAATACCATGAAATCATACCAAAATCTTGTATGTGTAAGGGCACAACAATACCAAACCATGTTATTCCAAGGGTAAAATAATACCTCAAAATAGAACCATTTCAATACTAAGTTGAGGTCTTCTGGATTTTTGAACATTGCTTGAATACCAAAACTTGGTATTACCATGGTTTTATTTTTAGGTATTCCCGCGCACTTGGAAAATCATATTTTGGTATTTTTGTGGTCTTTCACATACATGATTTTGGTATGATTTCATGGTATTTTACCATCTATTACTGGGTTTCAAGTCATTTTAGCGCAAAATTAATTAACTCGTATATTTTTTTTAACAAATTTCCCATAGTTTCAGAGAAAATTGATGAAACCTTTCAATATTCAAATAATACCAAAATGTGCCATCCTGACTTAGAAAATTTTCCACAATTTCAAGTCATTTCTGTAGGGGGTATATCAAAAATGTTTAAAATCAAGTTTGAAATTTCCGGTTTTGAATGAAAGCATTCGCTTTGAGACATCATTTTAGCGCAAAATTAATTATTTTTGTCAAAATTGGTCAAAATTTTCCCAAAGTTTCAGAGGAATTTGATAAAACACTGTAATACCAAAAGAATACCAATATGTGGTGTTCGACCATTGACAAATTCTGCAATTTTGCAATATCAAAACAATACCTTTAATTGGTATGATAGCTCATTTTGCTCTTGCATAATCCTTAAGACAAATTTTAAAGGGTCCAGGAATACCAAAATTTGGTATTGATACCAGAGAAAGGTATTATTACGCATTTCCCTTGTTATTTACCCATGCTCGGGAAGTGAGGACTTAACCAATCGATTCCAAACTTTGGGGAGTTGTTTAGGACCCCAAAAGGAACTGAAAAATTGCTGTGCTCGCTAAATTTGGACAACTTTATTTTTTTCCATACAACCATATTACACCCTAATGGATCTAGAGCGTCCAATTTCCCGGGGTTACAAATTTCCCGGGAAACGGGAAATTTTCAGCCAATTTCCCGGGAAATCCCGGGAATTCCCGGGAAATTTTGAATTTATTGAAAATTGTTATGATCTTGGTTTTAATTAATATTATGCAACAAAATTGTATAGGACATCAAAATTTATGGTTTAAATAAGTGGGAAGATCAATTAATAGCTTGACTGCATGTAAAAAATCATTCAACTACAAGAAAATGTATTTTGGTATTCTTTTACGAGAAATTTTAAACTTGCCTCAAAAAGTCTCCTATTTTTTCACATTTAACCCTCTAACACCTGTAGTTGCACCAGTTCTCCATAATTCTTTTACTTCAAATTGTAATTTCTTTAGTACTAGGTATTCAACCAATTGAATTAATTCTGTTTGCACAAATTCGATTTTCATCTCATTTGATCATGGTAAACAAAAACGTAAAAAAATCTCAATTTCAATTTGGAGGTAAGGAGTTAAGAGCGAGTTTTTCACCGATGTGAAACAGGTCGTATCGAGGTGCTCCGAATTGGATGAAACTTTCAGGGTTTGTTTGTCTATACATGAGATGAACTCATGCCAAATATGAGTCCTCTACGACAAAGTGAAGCTGGGTAAAACGGGCATTGAAGTTTGAGGTCCAAAAAACATGAAAAATCTTAAAATTGCTCGCATTTCCGTAAAACTTCACCAATTCCAACTCTCTTAGATGCATTCGAATGGTCTTTTGAAGCCCTTCAAAATGTGCCATAGACATCCAGGATTGGTTTAACTTTTTCTCATAGCTTTTGCAAATTACTGTTAAAATGGATTTTTTTAAAACCTTAATAACTTTTGGCAACAGCCTCCAACACCCATACTCCCATAGGTCAAAAGTTAGGGAATTTCATGGACTATAAGCCTACGGTATTAACTTTTTGGCCAATCGCAGTTTTTCTCATAGTTTTACGATTTTTCTAGAACAAACATTTTACAACGTTAGTTTTTGCCCTGTAGGCCTCCATAGCGGCACTTTTTGGTCTCAATTTTGTCATATTCGGAATCCTCGGACAATTTCACGTAAGTAAGAAGTATTGGAGTTGTAAATTTGATTTAAAAAATAATTAAATAAAATATTTTTGAAAAAAGAAATGGATCTTATTTATCCTGTGATCAATACGTCAAATGCTGTATCAAGTAGGCGAAAACCTGTTTTACCCCTAATCCAACAAATTGTTAAAAAATATTGTAATTCATTCTAAATGACAATTTTTCCAATCAAATTTACAACTCCAATATTTCTAACTTACGTGAAATTGTCCGAGGATTCCGAATATGACAAAATTGAGACAAAAAAGTGCCGTCTTCTTGGCCTATAGGGCAAAAACTAACGTTGTAAAATGTTTGTTCTAGAAAAATCGTAAAACTATGAGAAAAACTGCGATTGGCCAAAAAGTTAATACCGTAGGCTTATAGTCCATGAAATTCCCTAACTTTTGACCTAGAGGGCTCATATTTGGCATGAGTTCATCTCATGTATAGACAAACAAACCCTAAAAAGTTACAATTGTCCTGTGAAAGAAGTCACCCAATTTAAATGTGCAAATTGTGGTGGAAATCACAAATCAAATTTCTGGGATTGCCCCATCAGAAAAAAGGTTTTGGATTCTCGTGCTAAGCATCAGCCGAAAACCAAACCGAAATTTTCTCAAAGTCAGGTTGTACCTGCATCTTTAAATCAAACGTTCGTGCTGTCTCACTCGAACAATACCCCTACCATGGAAAAGTTAGGTAACAGCAATGGTATTTCTTATGCCAACGTCGTTTCGGGTTCGGGTTCATCCACGAATTTTAAATCCTCTACCAATTTTCAAATTGGGCAGGTACCTCAAATTTCATTTGAAAATTTTTCTGCTGGCAACGCTTTGGGATCTTCTGATCTCGGCGATGTTACTTTTGAAAAAATGACTTTTTTGCAAAACTCACTGTTTGGTTTGATTCAAACAATGAGTAATGCTACATCCATGATGGAAGCTATCCAGATTGGATTAAAATTTGCGAATGATGTTGTTCTTACCCTGAAGTTTAATCATGGATCTAATTAATTCCATCAAAATTATGAATTTTAATGCTCGCTCTTTAAAAGCGAAAGAAAATGAATTTTTCAACTTTTTACGAGTTCATAACGTGCATGTTGCTGTTGTAACCGAAACATTTTTAAAAACTGGCACTTATTTGAAAAGTGATCCAGATTATAAAGTTATAACCAATAACAGAATGAATCGAAATGGC
Source organism: Culex pipiens pallens (assembly GCF_016801865.2). Taxonomy (NCBI): domain Eukaryota; kingdom Metazoa; phylum Arthropoda; class Insecta; order Diptera; family Culicidae; genus Culex; species Culex pipiens. Next base: position 124,208,025 of record NC_068938.1, read on the forward strand.
GGTGGAGTTGCTATAGTTATCCACCTTAGTATGACTTATAGCACGTTACGTGACTTTAAGTTGAAAGTTATTGAAAGTTTGGGCATTGAACTTGAAACTTCTTTTGGGAAAATTATGATTGCAGCTGCATATTTGCCTTTCCAATGCACTGGGGAAAATAAAAATTATTTCAAAAGGGATTTGAATAAACTTACTCGGCATAGATCTCGATTTTTGATCATCGGTGATTTTAATGCCAAACACCAATCTTGGAATAATTCAAAAGTAAATTCCAATGGTAAAATTCTATTCAGAGATTGCACTTCTGGTCTTTATTCGGTTTTATATCCGAATGGGCCAACTTGCTTTTCTTCTGTTAGAAATCCATCAACAATTGATTTGGTTTTGACAAATCAAAGTCAGTATTGTGGTCCTTTAGTGACTCATGCTGATTTTGATTCTGATCACCTTCCAGTAACTTTTTCACTTTCTCATGAAGCAGTTACCAGACCCAATAGTTCTGTGTTTAATTACCACAAAGCTAATTGGGACAGGTATCAGCATCATATTGAGAACAATTTAAATCATGATTTTGTTTTAGAAACCAAAGCTGATATTGATTCAGCCTTGGAATCTTTAACTAATGCAATTTTGGATGCTAGGAATATTGCTATTCCTAAAGTCCAAGTCAAATTTGATTCTCCCATTATTGATGACGATCTTCAGCTTCTGATTCGTCTGAAAAATGTTCGCCGAAGACAGTATCAACGTTCTCGTGATCCTGCACTGAAGCGAATTCAAAAAGATTTGCAAAAGGTTATTGACCACAGATTCACTCTCCTGCGAAATGAAAAGTTCGCAAGAGATGTCGAACAAATTAAACCTTATTCCAAACCTTTTTGGAAACTTTCAAAGGTTCTTAAGAAACCTCAAAAACCAATCCCTTCTTTAAAAGATGGTGATAACATTCTATTAACTAATGGGGAGAAAGCTCAAAAACTTGCTCAGCAGTTTGAGAGTGCCCATAATTTCAACTTAAATGTTTTAAGTCCTATTGAAGATCAAATTTCAATAGAATTTCAGAATATTGTTGAACAAGAATTTTCATCAGATGAAGTTTTTAATACGGAACTGAATGAAATAAAATCTATTATCAAAAAATTTAAAAATATGAAAGCCCCTGGTGAGGATGGCATTTTTTACATTTTAATTAAAAAATTACCAGAAGCAACTTTAAGTAGCTTGGTCAAAATTTGCAACAAATGTTTTGATTTGGCATATTTTCCCAGTAGTTGGAAAAATGCCAAAGTAGTTCCGATTTTGAAACCGGACAAAAATCCTGCCGAAGCTTCAAGCTATCGGCCCATTAGTTTGCTTTCATCTATTAGTAAATTATTCGAAAGAATAATTCTTAATAGAATGATGACGCACATTAATGAAAATTCAATTTTCGCTGATGAGCAGTTTGGATTTCGCTTTGGGCATTCAACTACTCATCAGTTGTTGAGAGTTTCAAATTAAATTCGAAGCAACAAATCTGAGGGCTATTCTACTGGCGCTGCTCTTCTAGACATAGAAAAAGCATTTGACAGTGTTTGGCATAAAGGTTTGATTGCGAAATTGAAAAGGTTTAATTTTCCGATTTATATCGTGAAAATTATTCAAAATTATTTGACGGATCGTACTCTACAGGTATGTTATCAGAACAGCAAATCTGATCAACTACCTGTACGTGCTGGCGTCCCTCAAGGAAGCATTTTGGGTCCAATTTTATACAATATTTTTACTTCTGACTTGCCTGATTTGCCCCCAGGATGTCAGAAATCACTTTTTGCTGATGATACAAGCATCTCCGCCAAAGGTAGAAGCCTTCGTGTCATCACAAGAAGATTACAAAAAAGCTTGGATATTTTCAATTCTTATTTGAAAGAATGGAAAATTACTCCAAATGCTGCAAAAACTCAACTTATTATTTTCCCTCACAAACCAAGGGCTGATTTTCTTAAACCAAAAAGTCATCACATTATAAAGATGAATGAGGTAAATTTAAAGTGGGAGGATCAAGTGAAATATCTTGGACTTGCTTTTGACAAAAACCTTACTTACAAGGATCACATTGAAAGTATCCAGGTTAAGTGTAACAAATATATTAAATGTTTGTATCCACTTATAAACAGGAATTCTAGACTTTGTCTCAAGAATAAACTGTTAATTTATAAACAAATTTTCAGACCTGCCATGCTTTATGCTGTGCCGATCTGGACAAGCTGTTGCTTAACCAGGAAGAAAAAACTTCAGAGGATTCAGAACAAAATTCTGAAAATGATTCTGAAACTTCCTCCCTGGTTCAGCACCAGTGAACTTCATCAATTAGCCGAAGTTGACACTTTGGATGTTATGTCCAATAAGATAATTGATGCATTTCGACAAAAATCATTGCAGTCTTCAGCTGCATTGATCCGCTCTTTATATAGTTTATAAGTTAGTTTTAATGTATCCCTTTTCCCTTTTGTACATGTAGGACCTCCTACATTTGAAATCACTGAATAGCGAAAGCTACAATATTTCATGAATAAATGAAAGTTGCTAGTATTTAAAATTGAGGTGAAAAGTCATCGATTGTGATTGGACACTCAATAATATTTTAACTGAATGAATGTACATGGAAAAGAAAAACTGAATAAATATAAATTAAAAAAAAAAAAAAAAAAACCCTAAAAAGTTTCATCCAAATCGGAGCACCTCGATACGACCTCTAGAACAAACCGAGCAGAATCTACAAATACTGCCTCTTAATAATGTTTTGATTAAATAACATCAATTTGTTAAAAGCTTACCTAATTGTAATAATTCAATACTCATTAAGCAAGATCTATTCCCAGTTGCTTCAAAAATTAATATTATCAGGAATAATTCTGATATCATAATTTCTGATAATCTGATTAATTATATATAAACCAAACAATACGTTTAATTGAACAAAATCATGTTGAGTTTGTTCATTTATTATTTTTCAGAGCATTTTCAAAAAAATAGTTCCAAAAATTTAAGAAAATGCTTGAATTTCGGGAATTTCCGGGAAATTTACTAATTTCCCGGGAAACGGGAAATATTTTTTTTCGGGAAATCCCGGGAATTCCCGGGATTTTTTTCCCGGGACGGGAAATTGGACGCTCTAAATGGATCATTTCCGTTTTTTTTTCACTAACTGCAACTGTTGCACTAAAAATGGTATGAAAATACCAAATTTTGGTATTTCTTGTGCAAATACCAGCGACCAAAATGTGCTCTTGGTTGCCCAGTAATAGGTGGTAAAATACCATGAAATCATACCAAAATCAAGTATGTGGAAGACCACAGGAATACCAAAATCTGATTTTCCAAGGGCGCGGGAATACTTAAAATTAAACCATGGCAATACCAAGTTTTGGTATTCAAACAATGTTCAAAAATCCAGAAGACCTCAACTTGGTATTGAAATGGTTTTATTTTGAGGTATTATTTTACCCTTGGAATAACATGGTTTGGTATTGTTGTGCCCTTCCACATACAAGACTTTGGTATGATTTCATGGTATTTTACCATCGATTACTGGGCAACCAAGGGCACATTTTGGTCCCTGTTATTTGCCCAAGTAATACCAAAATTTGGTATTCCCGTGTTATTTACCCCTGCTCGGGTTTGGACACAGAAAGTCATGATTGCAAAAAGCTAACTTTAAAAAAAAAATCGAGCTAAGAACAAGATTTTCCGTCCAAAACAGAAGCAGATGCTGAACTTTGCGCTTGTCATCATTGTCTACCTGTCATCGAGCATTTAACAAAGCAACCCCTAAGTTTCAAACTGACTGATTTTGGAAAAAAATGAACTTGTGCAATTTTTTGCGCCTGCGTCTGCGTTGGACGAATTATCTTGTTATAAAGCCTCAACTACAATCAAACTTACGCAAAACAATCATCAAGTTGATCCAGATGTCAGTCGAGTACCGACCATCGGTTGTTGCGATCCCTATTACTTCGATGTCAGTCAGTCGATACTCGACGGACATCTGGATCAACTTGATGACTTGATTGTAGATGAGGCTTTACTCAAAATCAAGTATTCCTAAAAAAAACGCATTTTTATTTTAACAGCTCCAAATCTCCGCCAAGTCTATTTTTTATTAGAATGTGATATTTATTAGTTGTTTGTTATTCCGCATCGATGACCAAAACTTGACTCTAATGTAATGAAATTCAAGTTAATTATGATGATTGGATCATCCTCTACATCTATATTCGGCCTAAAATTGATAAGGGACCATCCATAAACCACGTGGACACTGTTTCGAAATCTCAAACTTCTCTCCCCTCCCTTCCTCGTGGACAATTTTCATCCAAACATTTTTTTTTTTGTATGGAGCGTGGACAACCGCAGAACCATGAAAATATTTTTGGTTATCGTCAGATTGTGATATCTAGATTAGGAATTCCAGTTATAAGTAATGCTGTTATCGTACCTAATCCAGTAAATACTCAATGAACTTATTTCCCTGTCTGCCGTGAATTGCACAACCCAGCACTCGTCAACCAATTCAACAGAAAGTTCTGATCTGGAGGTCCAATAGACCAAATTTTTAGTTTTTGCTTTTTGGGTGTCTTTGAATAACCCTGACTCAAGCTTTCCATACTTTATGGATGACGCCATTATATATTTAGCTAAACAATTAAGATAACAATCTTAACTAAAATGTTAATTTGTTTTACAAGTTAGTGAGAGAATGCTGTGGAGTGATTTAAACAGAAAAATAATCAAAATAAAACTTCACGCGTCTGCAAGACAAAAGCTCAATGAAAGAGCATAATTCTCGCCTATAGTTGAAGAATCTTCACCCCAAATTAAAGCCAATTTTGTCCAAACACTGCAAAAATATTAGCATTAGCATTAGCATTTAAGGACGCCCTATCCACGGATGGCTCCACAACGCTTATCCCACTGTTTGGTGTGGTTGTATTAGACCCTCATCCGGAACAATAATCCAACAAGGGAGATACCATGTCTTCATGTTTTGATGAGTTTGTAATGCTACCCAGGGCATAAGGGGATCCTCACCGGGTCCAAGTTATCCTTTGGGGAACGGAAGGAATGTTAGTAAACACCTATCTAAAGTGCGCAAGGATCCCTACGTAACCTTAGTGGTATAAATGTTTGTAGGGAGGTTTTGTTGACCAAACACTGCAAAAATATTTCCAGAAAATAATATGTTACATGTTTCCCTTTGCGATTATCAAATTATCAAACTTTTGTCATCTCTACTCAATTCATTTGGAAAAATGGGTAGTAGAGGGCTCAAGGCGGATAACAACATTTTCAAAACACACTCAGCAATCGTCCAGTTAGTATTTTTAATTTAAAATCAAAGTATACAAAATAAAGTTGAAATCAAAAGTTCTACGACTACCGTAAACTGGGGTGACTTTGATAGCCCGGGGTGACATTGATAGAAATTGGATTTGGCCACTAATTTTGATACATCCAATGTAACAGTCACATTTTTGCATATATGTTCGATAATAAGCTATCCCTTAATGCTTACATACTCAAAATTCTCAAAAATGTTTAGATATTAAGTTGACGGGCATTTGAAAAACCTATCAAAGTCACCCCGGGCTATCAAAGTCACCCCAGTTTACGGTACTTATAAATGCATCATTAGTTCATGTTGTATTTCGTTTTGTTGAAGTGTGTTACTTGTTACTAGTTGATTGTTACTAGTTACAGCTAAAATGTACCATATATTTTACTGGCACGTGCCAGTAAACATGGCTGAGAATATTCTTTACATTGTTGCCGCATAGTATGACTTAACATTTTCTATTTGGTAAATGTTCAATTAAGACACGTGTCGATAATTTTAACTGAAGATTTAATCATTTCCAATTAATCGTTTAATGGAATTTTTCTAAACTTCTAGCAGCTAAATACAAAATAAATGAAAACAACAAGACCATTATAAATACAAAACAATATTTGTACTGACAATGTGAATTATGTTTTCATTGATAATATGAAAGCTTTTTTGTTGTGCTGTGATTACAGAGCATAACTGTTTGTTTTTTGATTGAGTTGAAGTATTTACTAACCTCATTACACCATACATCTTTATAAGTAAGCCAACAACACATTCGTATAAACCAATGTTTAGTTGAATTGTCACCAAAGATCCTTTATGCAGAATGGCAATCCAACATGAGATTTACATCTTTTTAAACGGCTCCACCTCTCCCAAAATAAGCTCTCTTCGTATTGATTTATAAATAATGTTAGCGGTGCATATTTCGAAACACGTGCACACGCGCTGAAAAAATCCACCTTTAACACTTACATTAAGTATGCAGTCATTACTACCACGTGTCATATGAAAACGTTAAAAGAGTGTCCGAATCTGCAGCATGTGTTGTATTACACAATCGGAGATTTGTGATAAATCAAATTCCACACAGTCCAGGTAAACGTAGGCAACAAATAGCACAATTTTTTTGAAGAGTGAATACTTTTAAAGAAACAAATGTTTCCCTTCATGGTTCACTTTGCTCAAAAAGGGAAGGTATAGTGTATCATCGCAAGCAGGAATTTTATCTGGACTACTTAATACTTTAACCTTCAGATTGATGAAAACAGAGGTGCAATCAACTGAAAACAATTTGAATTGAATTTTGATATGCACGTTTGCATGGATAAATCGATTTTTGATCATATTTTGGGTTTACAGACATACCTCTGTTTAACACCGCATATGGGGGATGCAAAACCGAGGCGTGCATAACCGAGGCACAGAGTTTATGGGATTTTGGCTATATGGGAGACATTGGTTTTAATCGTATGAAAAACATGCAAACATCAAAAAATTATAGTGTTTTGGAATCGGGATGATATCAGCTATCCATTAAAATTATAATTTCATGAAAATTTTCACAAAAAAACGTTTTTTTCTTGTGTTTTGAAAATGCAGTTTTTTTTTTCTCTAAAGAAACCAAAAATATATTGTTATTGCAATATGGGTATCAAATGATCTCGATATTTTTATACATTTCAAATGTAATAACAACATTTTTTGAAAATACTCTAAATTTTCACAAAACTACGTATTTTTGAAAAAATACTCATAATTTCAGTTTTTACAATATGGGTATCAAACGATCAGGATTTTTTCATACATTTCGAATGTGATAACATCTTTTTTTGAAAATACTCAATACTTTTCACAAAACTACATACTTTTCACAAAACTACGTATTTTCGAACAAATACTCAAAATCTTCGTTTTAACAATGTGGATATCAAACGATCGGGATATTTTCATACATTTCGAATGTAATAACAACTGTTTTTGAAAATACTCAAAATTTTCACAAAACTACGTATTTTCGAACAAATACTCAAAATCTTCGTTTTTACAATGTGGATATCAAACGATCGGGATTTTTTCATACATTTCGAATGTAATAACAACTTTTTTTGAAAATTCTTAAAATTTTCACAAAACAACGTATTTTCGAAAAAAAATACTCAAAATTTCATTATATACAATATGGGTATCAAACGATCGGGATTTTTTCAAACATTTTTAAGTAGTTTTGTGAAAAATTTCAGTATTTAAAAAAAGTTGTAATTTCATTCGAAATGTATGAAAAAATCCCGAGCGTTTGATACCCATATTTAAAAACTAAATCTTGAGTTTTTTTTTCCAAAAAATGTTGTTATAACATTTGAAGTGTATAAAAAATCCCGATCATTTGGTAACCATATTGTGAAACTGAAATTTTTAGTATTTTTTTTCGAAAATACGTAATTTTGTGAAAACTTTGAGTGTTTTCAAAAGAAATGATTTTACATTCGAAATGTATGAAAAAATCCTGATCGTTTGATACTCATATTGTTTAAACTGAAATTTTGAGTATTTTGTTTCGAAAATACGTATTTTTGTGAAAATTTTGAGTATCTTCAAAAAATATTGTTATTAAATTCGAAGTGTATGAAAAAATCATGATCGTTTTATAGTCATATTGTTAAAACTGAAATTTTGAGTATTTTTTCGAAAATACGTAGTTTTGTGAAAATTTTGAGTATTTTCAAAAAAAAATTGTTATTACATTCGAAATGTTATGAAAAAATCCCGATCATTTAATACCAGTATTGTAAAAACTGAAATTTTTAGTTTTTTTTCGAAAATACGTAGTTTTGTAAAAATTTTGAGTGTGAAATGATTATATATTCGAAATGCATGAAAAAATTCCAATCATTTGATACCCATATTGCAATAACAATAATTTTTAGTATTTTTTCGAGAAATATTGCATTTTCAAAATACAGTAAAAATACGTATTTTTTGTGAAAATTTTCATGAAATTATAATTTTAATGGATAGCTGACATCATCCCGATTCCAAAACACTATAATTTTTTGATGTTTGCATGATTTTTCATACGATTAAATCCAATGTCTCCCATATAGCCAAAATCCCATAAGCTCTGTGCTTCAGTTAAGCACTGGACCGTGCTTAACCGAGGCAGCTGAACGAATCAAAATCGGGGCAGTGCAAAACCGAGGCGTGCAAAACCGAGGCATGACTGTATATTAAAATAATCATAAAAATCGATAGAAACCCAAAATATGACCACAAACTGTAATTTTATTTTTTTTTTTCTCAATTCTGGGAGCAGATTCAGGTTCAGTGGAAAAAGTCCTTGAAAACATAAAGTACAGTCCAGACTCGATTTGCCGAAGCCTCGATTATCCAAAGGTTTGTATGGGACTTTGGATAATCGAATCACGAAATTTTTTTTTCTTTTTTTTTCTTATTTTTGACATAACATTCGAGTGATGTGACCCCATTTTAGCCAAATTTGAATACCGTCAGAGGGGGTAACTATGGGTAAAAAAACGATACACCTCTCGTAATTTCTTAGTAACAAAAACAATTTAAATAACATCGGAAATCTTTCAACGTAGATTTGTTCTTAGATAGTTTACTAACATTTTCCCAAAATATGGTGGATTTTGATGAACACTACCTTAAATGCCAATTGACCCGATCTCACTCCTTAGACATTGAGTCAAATGAAACTAAAATGATGTGCAAATACAACGATATGCTAAAAACAAGTCATCCCACACTGTTTCTTGTTCGAGGGAATCGTATTGACTTGCTACAATGTTTGAAGTCGAGATTTTCAAACATTTGGGTAGTTTTCGAGCAATTTCAACAAATATATTAGAAAAATGATTTTTCGAGAGGTCATTTTTGGCCAAAAACATACCTCAACTTTAAACAGCTACCAAAATAACAGGTTTTGGTCTAGGAACGAGATTTTTTCAGCGAAGTCATCTTAAGATGTCCCCTACACAACCCTTTTAACAGAATTTAGTTTCATTGAGAATAACCTGAGAAATTGTAAAATCCGTAAAAAATCACTTTGACACAATCTCACCCCCCAGACTCAATTCCCCCCCTCACTGACGGTAGTTGATTATACTCCGTCTGTAGTCTGTATGTATACAAGCAAAAATTGCATGCAAAATGTGGGAGTAGCGAACAGCACTAGTTCTCCATACAAGATTTGGAGAAAAACCATTCGGCCTTGTCTAAATATTTTTGAAAAATTCGAATTGCGAGTTTTTCTGGTGACTGAAAACAAGTTGAAAATTTGTTGTTGTTGAAAGTCATATTTATCTTGATTGAGCTCGTTTAAAAATATTTTAATTTTTTGTGAAATTCCGATGTACTGCAAAATGTTTTTTCCCGATTTTTTTGTTCATTAATACTTAGACATTTCAAAAACTAATAAGGTTACGGGTTTCGCCTTGTAAGCGGAAGGTGACGGGTTCGATTCCTGTCTTGCTCGGCAAAGCAATCTACTCACTGGGAATCGATTAAAAATCGATCTTTCATGGAAAACAAACAACGTTGTGCAATAAATTCTAGGTTATAAATATCAAATTACCTTAAATAAAAGCAAATATGTATAAACTGATATCATTTCAGGTGGTGGTTAACGATTTTTAACATTCATTGTGTACATAAAATCTGGCTTACATTTTTATTAGCGCATTGGTTGTTTTGAAAACGTTTTATTTTAATAATATGATTTAGAAAGTATCTCATATTCCATTGAATGCGTCAGTTTACAGCATTTTAACTTCATTTCCTCCTCTACTCCTCTCGAACCGTCAGCAGCATGGTAAAAATGCTGTAGATTGTTTTGTACATTTGTAAAAACGTGGGCATATCGATGGGGTAGAAAATCAACGTCAAACAAACGGGCTTTTGGGACGCATGCAGCAGAATTTGCATCGATCGCTGGTTCGGTAATGGTAGCTTGTACCACGGCACCTCATAAATTGCCAGCTGCAGTTGTTCACTCTGAAAGTTGGTAAATCACAGGTTGGGTGCCAATGAGAAATTATGTGCTTTTTACCTTCACGGCCAGTATGGTTCCCAGGAAGCAGCTGAAGAATAGTTCATAGCTGATGAAGGTGATGAAAACGTATCACTGGTACCACGAGAGCTGCGATAGAAGTTTTAATTGATATTAATGAGTTGGACTATATTAAACTATGACTTACAGTGACTACTGCAAACAATGCTAGTACAAGAGTTGCGGCCAAGCTGACGAAGGAAACGAAGAAAAATATGCTGTACACAGATTCGACGGTTTGCAAATACCTTAAATAAAAAAAAGTTTAGATGGGAAGATACAGAAATATCCAAAAAATAACTTACTTCACGTGTTCTTGGTAGCGCTTGACAATGCTTTTCAAATTTTGCCCAACATTAGGGTCATTTTCAAGAGTTTTGTTGCTCAAGTCTTTTAGAGACGAAATTATCAAATCGATTTGCATAAACGAGCTCATCGTTATCATGTACATGCTGTCCGGTCCCATGCTTTCAGATATTACATAAATAGTAAGCAAAATTTGCAGCATAAAATTAACAAAATACCCAAACCAAGTAGTATGGTCCACAAATGGAATATAAATTCCAAAGGGAAAAATCTTCTCTCCCGTGATCAACGAATAAGCCAAAGGAAACAAATCCAATGAAATGATAGAAAAAGCATAACTAATCATCATCATTTTCACAATCACACTCAGCAAGAAAATATTGTCCATCATCATGTTTTTGGTACGATCGCAACACTCCTCGCGGTACAAATTCATCGTGTACTGATGCATCCATAGGAATTTTTCACGAAAAACCAAAAAAGTGTAAAATTTAACCGATTCATGCGGAGCCATTCCAAAAGTTACAAGGCAAAATATCAAATCTTTCGTATTGTCACGTACTTCGTACGCGGTAAACGCACAATTAAACAGATAAACTCCTATGAAAAATATGCCGAAAAACACCGTACACTGGAAAATTGTGTAACCCTCGGTGAAAATGTCCAACCCGGCCAGGCGAGCGGCCGCGTTTGGAGCCACAATCACGTGGCGATGAAATTCAGCGGGATTCGTTTGAGAATGCTGGAAGATCCTGAAGCGACGTAGTCCTTTCACGAATTCCATTGTTCCTCTCTAGTAACTCTAGTAAGAATTATGCTGTAATTGAAGCCAATGTTGAAGAAGGATCGCTTTTATATTCATCCTTTTAGTTGAGAATTGAACGCCGACAGCATAGTTGTAATTAAGCACTGTTTCACAAAAGTACACTCCGTTAAAAAAAATCATTTTCTTATAACTAATCGAACTCTCTCTTAAAATGGCTATCAAAAGAATGAAAGATAAAGTGTTTCTGGTCCATTCAAACGAACTAAACTTGAAGACCTGTGTAACCCATTCCTAGAATGAAATCTTGCGAGGTGTGATTATTAGTTCTGGTGCATTAGGATACATTTCATGCGAATCTGGATCAGCAACAAACGATTAGGTCTGTCATTATAACAATTAAAATGTGATGTAATCCAAATTTCCTGGAAAAACAAGTTTTGCTTCTGTGTACATGCTTTGCTTATTATGGGGCGTAGTCCGATTTGGACGAAAATCGAGTTTTTTGCTTGTGTTTATGGCATCAACAGCCCCACAAAATTTTAACTTGATCAAAAAATATTTATTTCAACTTTGCACTTTTTTGTGCACGATTGAGGTTATACAAATAAAGCAGACCTTCCTAAAAAATATCTGTACATAAAATAGTACTCCTGCTTTGTTTTGACTGTAAATAAGCCTCATTTCTGAAGTCTGAGCATTGGTTATTTTTAACTGAAATTTTACCAATTTCTTTCATCCGCTAATAACTATACGAAAACTATTTCATTACACTACTTTTCACAAGTTGATTTCATGCAAAATCGTCCAATCTTTCGAATGAAAATGGTTACGTAATGATAAGTAGTTGCGAACACGGTCAAAATTCAAAATTAAGAGTAAGTTTCTCAAAAACCTTTAAAATTACCCTTAAAAAATCATTTTTGAAATGTTTTTCAAAGTGCAATTGAAAGCCCTCACGATTATCTTTCCAACGATGTATAACTTTTTGATGTTGGGTACACAGCAAAAAATCCGATGGTAAAATCGCATGCAAAAGCATGCACATCACCTTCGTCAAAAAAGACACTTAATATTACACGCTGCATGTACAATTTTTGTAAACACAAAAAAAAAGTTGCAACAGACGGGACTCAAACCAAGCACCTACAGTAAGGACTGGCGCCTTAGCCCGCTCGGCCATCAGACCGATAAAAAATGGAAAGGATAAACGTATATGTGAGCTTGACATTTCGATAAAGTAGGTTTCCCATACTGATGGGCTACATATTTCATGGTGTAATATTACACAGAATTTCATAGAATAATGCAAAATTTATTTTACACCCAGGCCTTTTACACGCAGCTGGATTACTACTTTATTTGCTGTGTAATGTATGTTGGGAGATAGCATTTCTCCAAATTAGGGCATTTTTTTGAAAAAATCCATAGTTCAATACAAGTTTTTATTTACAGGTGGCTAACGGATGACATTTTCATTGGTTCGAAGGTTGTTTTAATGGTTTTTTTGATGCGATGAATCGAATGAAAACATTTCCGTAACGATCTGAGAATATGTGCATCTAGTGGGACGGTTTCAGCGAGAATTGCTCACATATAAACAATTAAAAGTTTGACAGAAACCTAGTACTACGTTATGTTCGGAAACCTAGGTCGAAAATTTAAGCATAAGCATAGGTGCCCGTTTGGAAACTTAGGTCAATAATTTCGCTACAGAAACCTCATGAATTTATATAAAACTTATCAAAACTTAGTTCTGCAGTATTTTCAAGCTTTATTTGTAGTGAAAATTTTAAAAAATTTAGGAGGTGAATCATAACAATTATTTGGAAAAAATGTAACAAGTCAAATTGTAAGGGGAAAAAACATTTTTTTCACATTTTATTATTCTATTTCTGGTTTGAAATATAACGTCTACAATTAAGGATAGACAGCATTCAAGGAAGTTGTAGTCTTTTTATTTCCACTTTGTCGAATTTACGGACCCAATCCTGCAAAAATCGGATTGTAAAAATAGTCAATCTTTGCTGTAAATAATTTTGTATACAGCACTATAAGGGATGCATCAAACATTTTATCAAAGGTCCCGTATTTTTCAAAACGTAAAATTGTGAGTAACAAAAATCTCGGTGCTAAATTTAATTTGTTTGCCCGAGCAGACGGAAATAGCTTGGGAATAACATTTTTTGATATTTGAAAATACTAGGCCAATAACATTTTACGTTATTTATAACAAGATTTGCTATTCGTCGTTATGATTTTTTTGTTATTGGAATGTTATTGTAATAACAGACTAATAACATTTTTAGTTATTCTTCGAACAAATCTTTGTTATTATTTTTTGTTATTTTAACAACTAATCCGATCATCCCAATAACAATTGGAGTTATTCTTCCATAACAAAAAATGTTATTCTCAAGTTGTGTTGGCTTTCAATCAATATCAGACCAATAACAAATTTTGTTATGATAACATAAACCGTTATTAAACCATTATGCAGAAATGGATTTTTCAGGAAGATTCCATAACACTTTTTGTTATTTTAACAGAATTTGTTATTGAAATGGCATGAATTTTGTTATTACCGTCTGCCCGGGTGAACAGTTCAAACAACTCAAAAAGTCTATTATGAAGCTTGGATACTAAGATAATTACAATTGAAATCGCGAAAGATATTCACTAAACTGCTTCTTAAAATTGTAAAATTGTTTACAAGAAAAAAAAAACAATTAAGAGAAGGTCGTAAAGGTTGTTAAGACATATTGCAAATTAACTAGAGCTTCGTATGTCTTATTATATTTTTTTTCTTCATATGGCTGAGAAAATTCTCTTCAGCTTAAGAGGGAGTGCAACTATTTTTTTTTGTGCTGTCCTCACAGTAATCAATTCGATCCTAAATCTGATAAAAACTTAGAAAACAATTTGCACCAGCCTATCATTACGGGAGCAACATTTAAAAAGAGCGCATAAGCATTTTGACAGATGAGACTATTTTGCAATTCCACAGGCAACATGTTACTATTTAACAAAACCCGTTGTGGTAAGTGATAGCAGGAAAAGGTAGGCGTTTTTTTACACTTTTAGTTTTGTGAAAAAATATTTGAAGCCGCAGAAATAGCTAAATAGTTTCAGCTGTCAAAATTCTTATGTGCCCTTTTCTCGTGTTGCTCCAGATAGGAAGTCAAATGAAAATAAAGTCTTTTCCCCTTATTTGCCCTGCTGGTTGCAAAAGGTTGATTTCCAATGCATCTCCATTCAACTTGCAGTCAATATTGAATGCAAGTTACATTTAACTTTTTATCTAGACCTTTTCTTGGGAAGCGTTCTTTTATTACGGAACGCAAAAATTTGGATTTTTTGGATCCCCTCCTTCCCCTCGTAAAACATTTCAATATGACATTTAAAAAAAATGCATGGAGCGTAACGCGGTTAACGACATTTGATCACCTTCGTGTTCCCGGACAATTTTACATAAGAATCAACGCATATCTTAAACTAAACCAAACCATTCCCGAGAAATAGCCCATCAAAAATAAAAACTTTGGATTTCCTATACAAAAATAAGCACGAGGCCTACGCTTGCGCCTTCTTTCAATATATATTTAATAAAACCAAAAAACACTTTTTGGCGGGCATTCAGGGGTTTGTTCCGGTGGGCGTGTACTGAGCCTAAATCCAAAGCTTGATTGTACGTAAAAGGAGCTGGCGCTTTGCATTTGAATTTTAAATGGGATTTAACACGTAAAAAACGAATTTTTCAAAAATGTCAATTTGTTAGGCATTTTGGCCACTGAAGCGTCACGACGGAATGAAACACAACTTGCTAAATATTTTGTAATATATTTCCTCAATAATGTTTTTTCATCACTACGTGATTCTTTTAATATGTATGTGTGTGTGTGTGTGTTTCTGTTCTTTCTTCCTCACTTTTTTTGTTATCTGCCCAAATTTAATAGTATCAATCTGTTGGCAACTTTTCACCTCAGAAGGATTGATCGCTGGAATCCATTTTGTATTATGGAGATTATAATTTCCTCTACTCTACACAGCACTGATGGTAAGATATTCTCTGCTGAATTTGATCGTTCATTTTGGAATGTAATATTTCGAAATTTGGCGTTTGATTGTGTGTTTGTGTTTGTGTGAGAGTGTGGCTCGGTTTGGAGCAACTGTTTCAAATTAAAATGCACTCGTCCTACCGGACTAGTCTACGACTAAAACAACTTTGGTGAACTTTTCACTAAATGGCTGCTGTTGCTGCTTTTGCTGTTTCTGTTTCTGGTGAGAACCTGCTAGTTTTTGCTTCTTGTTGCATTTCTAAGACTAGCTGCTATAACCTAGGACTAGCTTGTAACGTGCTAAAATTTTGGGTTTTTTGTTATATTGCACTTCACTTTCACTTGGTTTTTCTTTTGTTGGTTATAAAATTGCAAATATTCCCTTTTCACAGTTTAATTTTGGCATTTCTGTTCGTACTTATTCCATCTCTAATGTGTTCGTTTTTTTCACACTCGCAATCTTAAGTGAAACCATAACGGCTTGGAAACTCAGAAGAATCGTTCTGCTTTGCTGTCGGCAATTATATTAATCTTCAACAAAGTAACTTTATCACAATATAATATTTGAGAGTACAGCACAAACTGACATTCAATCACTTAAAACACATCGTTAGCTAGCTCTGATGGATTATTTTACTCATCTCTGTACAAATGTGGCAAATGGCAATCGAAAACAAACGCAAGATTTATTGTCACAAGTTAAACTTAGTAGTACCTAACCCAAAAAGGAACACAAACTAGTTTCAGCCAACTTTGGCAAACCTTTCTCGATATACTTTCTTCAAACGACCTTTTCACTGTTTACAAGTTATTGTTGACTTCTGTGAAAGTGTCTTTCTAAACAGTAGTGAGTGTGTGTGTGAGTGTATTAAAGTTTCTGCTGGTTAAAGTGGGGTTCCTTCCTTTCACTAACCTGACTAAAATCTACAGTTGGCGCCATTTTTTACGCGCGCTCGTATTTTCCAACAGTTTTAATTTAGCTTTGTTTCTATACAACTTTGACGTCACCCAAAATTGGGATTGTTAGAGAAAGAGATTTTATCGTCACTCTATGAAATAAAAGCTAGCTTTAAGGGGCCGCGCCCTAGAGGATCTGCGCAATGACCGGTTCCAGCAGGCACATGTGCTCGGCGCCCCGCACCGGCAGCCGGTTGAGGCAAAAGTGTCGTATCATGTCCGGGATCGTGGGGAAGGGCCGGCTAAACTGACCGAGGATGTACTGGCTCGAGTCCGGGTCGCGCTGTATCCGCATGTGCATGAAGCCCTTGGCGCTCCTGCAAAAAAAGAGGGAAAATGTAACAAAATGAGGATTTGTTTTGGAACAAGCGGTTTCTAGTTGTCGTTTTCAAATTTCCCAATAAACCTTGCTTTTACGATAAAATCTTTAATCTATTCAAACAGCATTCTCTAATTATTTCGAAATACAGTCAACTCTGGCTGTCAAAATTGCTCCATCTGTCAATACATTTTTCAGTTCCCTCAAATGAAAGCTTTGACTTTTTCGTTCTGTAATTTAATACCTCCCGCTCTCGACGGGTCATTTGCGAACCAAGAAGGAATTTATTCATGAATATTGTGCATTTGCACTATAAACGTGAACAATTCACGATTACGGCAATTGATTTTTTACATAGGACTATGTCTCTACTTACTATATTGGGGGGCCAGTTCAGAAATTCGATCCAAAGCGTCACTTTTAAGCGTTAAAAAAGGGGACATTTTGAACGCTTATATCTTTTTTCCCTGTGAATCAATACAGACGGTTGGACCACCAATCGAAAGAGGAAGACTTCAGCTATTGTTTGACTACATAGATAGTTTGACTAAACATAGTTAAAGCACTTAAAACATTCAACCAAAATGAGTAATTTTTCAGTACAAATCGGACAGATGACCAATCAGAGCGAGCGTATGCATTCGAGACTGCGCCTCTTTTGTGCCGTTCTCCGGCTCTGCCGCTATTTAAGCAGAAAATTTCGCAAAAGCAAGTCACTTTGGAACGAGCACTCGAACTGTGCACGTCGGGCCGGCGCGGAGCAGCAGCAGCAGCAGCGGCCAATAGAAGAAGAGGACCAGCAACCAGAAGGAAGAACCACCAGCAGCAGAAGGAGGAAATTCGAGCGAAGCGGACCGCGTTGAAGCCACTATGATGCGGCGGTTCTCATGAAAAATTTCGAATTGGTGGTGGAAAAAACCTGGAGTGGCCGGTACCCTCGAAGTAGGTTCCCCCGGGGCCTGGGGGAACTTTTACAGAACCATCCGAGTTGTGGCAATATGGGTATCAAAATTCATGCTTTTTGATACTGAACATAATAATGGCCATTTCGACAGTAGTGGCCACAACCTGGAGTGGCCGGTGCCCTCAAAGAAGGTTCCCCCGGGGCCTGGGGGGACATTTACAGAACCATACGAGTTGTGGCAATATGGGTATCAAAATTCATGCTTTTTGATACTGAACATAATAATGGCCATTTCGACAGTAGTGGCCACAACCTGGAGTGGCCGGTGCCCTCAAAGAAGGTTCCCTCGGGGCCTGGGGGGACATTTACAGAACCATACGAGTTGTGGCAATATGGGTATCAAAATTCATGCTTTTTGATACTGAACATAATAATGGCCATTTCGACAGTAGTGGCCACAACCTGGAGTGGCCGGTGCCCTCAAAGAAGGTTCCCCGGGGCCTGGCGATTTTGTTGGTAATGAGCCCTCTCACAGCGAACTTGAAACGAAATCCAAGGGTTTCCAGCAAGGCCTCAGGCTGGCAAGTAATTAATAATTACTTTGATTTTCAGCTGGTAATTAGGTTATTCTTTAATTATTTAGTAATTCATTGTAATAAGAGTGATTTAAAGTAATTAAATGGTAATTACAGAAATGTTTGAGCAATTAAAGTAATTGATTTTTTAAATTGTACTTCTTCCATGAAACTATTTATTTTTTATATATAATCAATTACAACAGTATTTTATTAATTTCAAATAAGAGTGAAACACTGAGATTAAAAAAACCTATTCTGTATGTAGAAGGCCTTATTCACCATAGTTCTCTCCTAAAACTCTCCTAAAATTTATTTTTATCATCGAAGCTGTTACCCCGTGAAAAATGTTTTGCGAATCCGAAATCTTTTCATTTTTATTAAGTTATTATTAAAATATGTTTTTTTTTTTTGCAAGAACTACATTAGAATTGATTATTTTTTATGCTTTTCCTTCTTATAGGCAGTCAAAATTGTCATTGATAAAAACAAAGTTTTCAAGTGATAGCCATTTAAAATTTACATTTTTTATATAATTTCATCATCTGCAGAAATTGACAGTCCTGTAATATCTCTATATCAAGAGCTAAGCTATTTTCCCGAAAAATTTCGAAATATTTCTGAGACAAATGTTTCAATGTTAAAAATTAAACTCAGTGAAATTAAAATCGACTAATATTCAGATGCAGAAATTAAATCCAATATAAATGTCTCATTTCACATTATCCATATTTTCAGTAACAGGTTTTTTTTAATTTGCTTGAGAAAAAAACATACAAAGTAATGTCAAAACAATGTTTGAAAAACATTTTAAAATTTAACGTTATTTTGATGAATTTAACAATTTTCAAGAAGAGCCGCTGCAAATATTTTAAAAGTTTATGGCCTTTTTTCAAACAACTTCTATATTTTAATGGCATTTGACTTCCAGTAAACTGAAAATATTTTTAAATTATATTATGAAGTAAAACAGTACAGTATATTTTTTTGCTTTATGACTTAAATAAACTTCTTTTGCAATTGATTGATAATGGTTCGGTTGATTGAAACGTGAAACATAATGGAATTTTGAATCAGCTAATGAACAGGTTAAATTGGCCATGGAACAATTATCATTGCTCATATCCAGAGTTTTTTTTTTTGAAAAAGGTCCTAGATATCAATTGAGCTACTTATTTTTCACCGGAAAATGGGATGCTTAAATACTAATATCAATTTTATAATCAAATAAAACAATTCCAAATTTCAAACCAATTAACTCGCTATATGATATCATGTAAACATCAACCAAAGTTTCGGTTTCATCGCCTATAGCTATTTTCAATAAAAATTATACGTGAAAATCACAATATCCAAATTGGTACAAAAAAAGTAAACAGCATAATTTTTGAAAGAGATATCGAATGAGCTATTTATAAATAATTTAGTTTAGAACCGTAGAAATGAATACTTAAATTTAAATTAAATGTTTTTTTATCGTAGTGAAAAGTTATTAAGTAATTTCTTTAATTAATCATTTTGGACCAGTAATTTGAGTAATTAATTGGCAAACTGGCAAGTAATAAACGCTTCTGGAAACCCTTGACGAAATCTGCCATGTTCATTGCGTGAAATTGAATTCCATAATAAGCTAGGTAAAGAAAGAAGTTAACAGGCTGGCAGCAGGCTTGTTCAAATGGTAAAGCTGTCCGCTTAGTAATCGGAAGATCATGGGTTCGATTCCCATCTGCTCCCAATCTGCTCCAACCTTCCATCGGATGAGGAAGTAAAACGTCGGTCCCGGCCTTGGATGTTGTTAGGCCGTTAAGTCATTCCAAGTGTAGGAG
Organism: Culex pipiens pallens; assembly: GCF_016801865.2. Classification (NCBI taxonomy): domain Eukaryota; kingdom Metazoa; phylum Arthropoda; class Insecta; order Diptera; family Culicidae; genus Culex; species Culex pipiens. Next base: position 124,228,169 of record NC_068938.1, read on the forward strand.
TCGTCTCCACGCTATAAGTACAAACAACACACCAAACCAAGCCTGCTCCGGTGGAATCACTGGCGGCGGTAAGGCTCGCAATCCAGAGGTCGTCAGTTCGAACCCTGGAGTGGAAGGTTCCTTGGGGTAAAAATAGGTTTGGTTGCTCTCCCCATTCAAGCCTTTGGACTCTTAGGTTCGAGCAGAAACTTGCATTAGAGACCACCAAACACCTCAGGATCGTTAAAGGATGGTTTTATTTTTGATTAAGGAAGAAGTTAACATTTTGCAGTACAGGCAAGGCAGCAGAGTATCAACAAACCACATTTACTTTTTACAATAATTTTCCTAATGATCGATTACAATACTTGCTGCTTCTTGCGAACAGTAAAATGGTTCCACTTTGACAGTTAAAAACTAACTTAATCCACCTATGTGGTTGGAGCCTTCCTCACAACAATGGCTGTACACAAGTTTCATCAATTTTTTAGATCCGGCTTCCAAAAAGTACATCGATATCACTTAAGTGGCCATGTCTCGAGACAGGGTTGCCAGATCTTCGATGTTTTGCATTCGTTGGAAAGGTCTTTTGATAACCTAACCTAACCAACAATGGGTCGGATGATGGACCTGGACATAGTTTACATACATTTAAGTGAGATCCGGCTTCAAAAAAGTTCATCAATATCACTTAAGTGGCCATATCTCGAGACAGGGTTGCCAGATCTTCAATGTTTTGCACTCGTTGGAAAGGTCTTTTGATAACCTAACCAACAATGGGTCGGATAGTGAATCCGTACATAGTTTACATACATTTAAGTGAGATCCGGCTTCAAAAAAGTACATCAATATCACTTAAGGGGCCATATCTCGAGACAGGGTTGCCAGATCTTCAATGTTTTAGACTCGTTGGAAAGGTCTTTTGATAACCTAACCAGCAATAGATCGGATAGAGGATCCGGACAAAGTTTACATACATTTAAGTGAGATCCGGCTTCAAAAAAGTACATCAATATCACTTAAGGGGCCATATCTCGAGACAGGGTTGCCAGATCTTCAATGTTTTAGACTCGTTGGAAAGGTCTTTTGATAATCTAACCAACGATGGGTCGGATGATGGACTCGGACATAGTTTACATACATTTAAGTGAGATCCGGCTTCAAAAAAGTACATCAATATCACTTAAGTGGCCATATCTCGAGACAGGGTTGCCAGATCTTCAATGTTTTAGACTCGTTGGAAAGGTCTTTTGATAACCTAACCAGCAATAGGTCGGATAGAGGATCCGGACATAGTTTACATACATTTAAGTGAGATCCGGCTTCAAAAAAGTACATCAATATCACTTAAGTGGCCATATCTCGAGACAGGGTTGCCAGATCTTTAATGTTTTAGACTCGTTGGAAAGGTATTTTGATAACCTAACCAACGTTGGGTCGGATAGTGGAGCCGGACATAGTTTACATACATTTAAGTGAGATCCGGCTTCAAAAAAGTACATCAATATCACATAAGTGGCCATATCTCGAGACAGGGTTGCCAGATCTTCAATGTTTTGGACTCATTGGAAAGTTCTTTTGATAAGTTAACCAACAATAGGTTGGATGGTGGATCCGGACATAGTTTACATACATTTAAGTGAGATCCGGCTTCAAAAAAGTACATCAATATCACTTAAGGGGCCATATCTCGAGACAGGGTTGCCAGATCTTCAATGTTTTAGACTCGTTGGAAAGGTCTTTTGATAATCTAACCAACGATGGGTCGGATGATGGACTCGGACATAGTTTACATACATTTAAGTGAGATCCGGCTTCAAAAAAGTACATCAATATCACCTCAGTGGCCATATCTCGAGACAGGGTTGCCAGATCTTCAATGTTTTGGACTCGTTGGAAAGGTCTTTTGATAACCTAACCAACGATGGGTCGGATGATAGACCCGGACATAGTTTACATACAGTTAAGTGAGATCCAAATATATGTGAAAACACATTTTTATACATAACTTTTGAACTACTTATCGAAACTTCAATCTGTATAAAACTCGATCCATGGGACCCTAAACCAAGTCGAATGCAACAAGTTCGGGTCAAATCGGTTCAGCCAGTGCCGAGAAACATGAGCTAGTTTGTTGGTCACATACATACATACACACACACATACACACACACATACACACACACATACACACACACATACACACAGACATTTGTTCAGTTTTCGATTCTGAGTCGATATGTATACATGAAGGTGGGTCTACGACGTTTTTATACGAAGTTCATTTTTAGAGCAGGATTATAGCCTTACCTCAGTGAGGAAGGCAAAACGGTTCCGCTTTTGAGCCCCTTTATTCACTTGATCCTCCCACTATAAAATTACCTCGTTCATCTTTATAATTTGATGACTTTTTGGTTTAAGAAAATCAGCCTTTGTTTTGTGAGGGAAAATAATACGTTGCACAGTTGTGCGCTGTGTTGAAAATTCCGCGCAACAGGGACTTTTTTCGTTGGCATGGTTGAAAGAAAATCTTTCCTAGCGAATAAAGATTGCCTGATATAAAGCCACATGATTATGTTGTTACAATCAACGATTGTACACTTGACGACTGACAGCTAGTCGTGGCATTCTGAGAATCAAGACTAGTCTCAGCAATCTTATTGGTTCGGTGTAACAGGCAACGATTTATCGCAAATTAAATCATAGTCGTCGGATTTTCAACACTGCAGGTTGCAGACCGCTTCCCTAACAGGGACGGGAACTTCAAGTACCTACCGTGCAACATTTTTGTAAAAAGGATATATTCGAGACTTTCATTCTTACCGTACTTCCCGTCCACTAAAACTCTTCTGCCATGATGGACACCGATCCTTGCTTTTCTTCCATGTGAACTTCTCTGGTGTTTCCCTAAAAACGACTGACTACCGTTTCCTTCAGAGCAGCCCACTTTTTGGTGACTACCAATGGTCTGTTCTTGTCTTTCGGAATGTCTGGAAAGACTTCGACGGCCTGAAACACACAGCGCAAGCATTGGCCAAAATAAGCTCATGAGTGTGATGACGGCATGTTAACCACATGCCATATCGATACATCAACTGCTCTAGCTTGCAGTTTTTGATATCCCTGACAAGTTATAAATCAGAACAAACAGGAGGAAATCATCTCAATTTGTTTTATTCAGGTTGGTCTAAAATGATCATCTAGGCGTTGCTTCACCCTCTCCCGAGCAATTTCTGAGACCATCGTTAGAAGGATTTTGGAGAGCAATAAAGAAACATGAAATTTATCGGCCGTTTTAATTTCACCTAGACTAGGATCCACGAAGACCAGAACTTCAGCGAAACAACCCTGCTGAGATGATCACGGCACGGTACGAACTCCAGTACGGATATTTCAGCCATGTCAGTACGGTGGGTTACAGAACCGTGGCAAGCAAGTCAAGTTATTACTCAGCAGAATCCGGAGGCAGCAGCAAGTACCGGATGTTCAAAAAGGTACCCAAGCTGATACGAAATAGGATTGGAAAAGAACACTTTCAATTCATAAGACGCCGCCGTAAATTTTAAAACTTTGAACAGGTTGACTTCGCCAACCTATCTGAATCGTCTATTTGATACTTCAGGTTAATCAGATCGGGGTCCAGGACCCATACATATGCTATAAGATTGATTTTAGTTGCTTGGTGTTTATAATGAAGTCCGTAATTGAGTTTAAGATATTCTTGAAATTTTATTTTGATTTGCGTTTTGTAAAAAGTTCAAAATTTTCAACATTTTTTGAGTTATCACTCTATCTACTTACTTCAAAGTGAGCGAATAGTCCTGCCGGGTTGATTCACTATTCCGCACCAGAAAGCTTCCTTCGCCCAGTGGCCGCAAAATCTTTTCCGCGTCTATTCGGCTGATCGATCCATGGTACCAGCTAAAATGACTCAAAGTTAGTGTTTGTTTTCCTGAATTTTGTCATTCTTTACCCTTGTCGATCCAGCGAAATGGAAGCATCGATCAGATCCACGTTCGAACGGGCCGTATTAAAGTTGAGGCCAAGATCGAGCGTGCCAAACTTCTTCACCGGCTTTGCGCTGCACTCGTTCAGATTCAGCGTTAGACTCTGCTTGAAAAATCCTGAAATTCAGAGAAGAGAGAACAAAAAATGCCATTTGTTTAGTCCAATCAATGCAAATTACTATTCTACCCATGGTCCACACATGGTTGTTATCGCATCACTGGATGTAATCGTTTCGCGCCCTCCAAAACATCATCATCGCCGTCGGTTCGGTTTCAACAATCGGCTGGCAACGCGTGACTGGAATGTGTGTCCGAAACGACGAGGATGACCACATGTGGCTCAGTCCCCGGTCCTGAATTCATTTGTTCGGAGCAATTAGTGCTCGTGTCCGTCGCCTGATTAATTCATTATTTATGCCAAACACATGTTGATAAACCAATCCCTCCACCACTTTGACTCGGGAAAAAAGCGCGGGATGCGCGAAATGGAAAATTGCAGCAGCAAAAAAAAGGCTCGTTTTACAGGGAAATGAGCAAACATGTGACGCTGGGAGACATTGAGACACACGTGCTAAACATTTACAATGGTGGGCTCGGTTCGGCTAGCAGTAATTGGGCAGGGCTGCACAGCAAAAAAAATAGTTTGTAAAAACGTGAACAAGCGAGAAACACCCAACACATTTGTTTAGAGGACCTGTTCGTAGAACGGCAGTATTAGTTAATTATGTCTGTTTCTTTTCATTTTTGCCTTCCTCACTGAGGTAAGGCTATAATCCTGCTCTAAAAATGAACTTCGTATAAAAACGTCGTAGACCCACCTTCATGTATACATATCGACTCAGAATCGAAAACTGAACAAATGTCTGTGTGTATGTGTGTGTGTATGTGTGTGTGTATGTGTGTGTGTATGTGTGTGTGTATGTATGTATGTGACCAACAAACTAGCTCATGTTTCTCGGCACTGGCTGAACCGATTTGACCCGAACTTGTTGCATTCGACTTGGTTTAGGGTCCCATAGATCGAGTTTTATACAGATTGAAGTTTCGATAAGTAGTTCAAAAGTTATGTATAAAAATGTGTTTTCACATATATTTGGATCTCACTTAACTGTATGTAAACTATGTCCAGGTCCATCATCCGACCCATCGTTGGTTAGGTTATCAAAAGACCTTTCCAACGAGTCCAAAACATTGAAGATCTGGCAACCCTGTCTCGAGATATGGCCACTTAAGTGATATTGATGTACTTTTTTGAAGCCGGATCTCACTTAAATGTATGTAAACTATGTCCGGGTCCATCATCCGACCCATCGTTGGTTAGATTATCAAAAGACCTTTCCAACGAGTCCAAAACATTGAAGATTTGGCAGCCCTGTCTCGAGATATGGCCACTTAAGTGATATTGATGTACTTTTTTGAAGCCGGATCTCACTTAAATGTATGTAAACTATGTCCGGGTCCATCATCCGACCCATCGTTGGTTAGGTTATCAAAATACCTTTCCAACGAGTCTAAAACATTGAAGATCTGGCAACCCTGTCTCGAGATATGGCCTCTTAAGTGATATTGATGTACTTTTTTAAAGCCGGATCTCACTTAAATGTATGTAAACTATGTCCGGATCCACTATCCGACCTATTGTTGGTTAGATTATCAAAAGACCTTTCCAACGAGTCCAAAACATTGAAGATCTGGCAACCCTGTCTCGAGATATGGCCACTTAAGTGATATTGATGTACTTTTTTGAAGCCGGATCTCACTTAAATGTATGTAAACTATGTCCGGATCCACCATCCGACCCATTGTTGGTTAGATTATCAAAAGACCTTTCCAACGAGTCCAAAACATTGAAGATTTGGCAGCCCTGTCTCGAGATATGGCCACTTAAGTGATATTGATGTACTTTTTTGAAGCCGGATCTCACTTAAATGTATGTAAACTATGTCCGGGTCCATCATCCGACCCATCGTTGGTTAGGTTATCAAAATACCTTTCCAACGAGTCTAAAACATTGAAGATCTGGCAACCCTGTCTCGAGATATGGCCTCTTAAGTGATATTGATGTACTTTTTTAAAGCCGGATCTCACTTAAATGTATGTAAACTATGTCCGGATCCACTATCCAACCTATTGTTGGTTAGATTATCAAAAGACCTTTCCAACGAGTCCAAAACATTGAAGATCTGGCAACCCTGTCTCGAGATATGGCCACTTAAGTGATATTGATGTACTTTTTTGAAGCCGGATCTCACTTAAATGTATGTAAACTATGTCCGGATCCACCATCCGACCCATTGTTGGTTAGATTATCAAAAGACCTTTCCAACGAGTCCAAAACATTGAAGATTTGGCAGCCCTGTCTCGAGATATGGCCACTTAAGTGATATTGATGTACTTTTTTGAAGCCGGATCTCACTTAAATGTATGTAAACTATGTCCGGATCCACCATCCGTCCCATTGTTGGTTAGGTTATCAAAATACCTTTCCAACGAGTCTAAAACATTGAAGATCTGGCAACCCTGTCTCGAGATATGGCCTCTTAAGTGATATTGATGTACTTTTTTAAAGCCGGATCTCACTTAAATGTATGTAAACTATGTCCGGATCCACTATCCGACCTATTGTTGGTTAGATTATCAAAAGACCTTTCCAACGAGTCCAAAACATTGAAGATCTGGCAACCCTGTCTCGAGATATGGCCACTTAAGTGATATTGATGTACTTTTTTGAAGCAGGATCTCACTTAAATGTATGTAAACTATGTCCGGATCCACCATCCGACCCATTGTTGGTTAGGTTATCAAAAGACCTTTCCAACGAGTCTAAAACATTGAAGATCTGGCAGCCCTGTCTCGAGATATGGCCACTTAAGTGATATTGATGTACTTTTTTGAAGCCGGATCTCACTTAAATGTATGTAAACTATGTCCGGATCCACCATCCAACCCAACGTTGGTTAGGTTATCAAAAGACCTTTCCAACCAGTCCAAAACATTGAAGATCTGGCAACCCTGTCTCGAGATATGGCCACTTAAGTGATATTGATGTACTTTTATGAAGCCGGATCTCACTTAAATGTATGTAAACTATGTCCGGATCCACTATCCGACCCATTGTTGGTTAGGTTATCAAAGACCTTTCCAACGAGTCCAAAACATTGAAGATCTGGCAACCCTGTCTCGAGACATGGCCACTTAAGTGATATCGATGTACTTTTTGGAAGCCGGATATAAAAAATAGATGAAACTTGTGTACAGCCATTGTTGTGAGGAAGGCTCCAACCACATAGGTGGATTAAGTTAGTTTTTTGTACTATGATTGAAAACATTCAAAATAAGCTATTGATCATTTTCAAATTCACCAGTTCTTTATGCTTTCGAAGAAAATTGACGCAAAACATGATGGTGACAACAACGTATCGTGCAATCTACATGTATCCTCCTCTCCACGTGCAAACGATACCAATCGGTTGCACGTGGTCTGCGTCTGATAGAGGAGTCTTTGTCTACCAGCAGTGTGTGATAGAAAACAACCACCAGGTACAAGAAGGGTGAGTTTTCACGTTCTACCAATACTGCGCCCAACCCTCAAACTTTTCCAGGTTGTAACGAAAAACAAGAGAAGAGATTAACTCATCCACCAAACACCTTCGGCTCAAGCTCTGACCATTACGACCCACGTTCGATACATAATTTATGAACATTTTACGCATATAAATCACACAATCTGATGGATGAAATGTCCATTAGAGATCGAATCTTGTCCGCTGCCTAGCTCAAGGTGTACACGAGTCCCATGCTGCATGGCCTGCTGCTGCTGTCAGAACGGTCATTAGCGTGCGTGTGTAACATGAGCACTTCGTAGCGTCCATGCATCGGTGTACCGACTTTGGAAAACAACCGCAGCAGGCCGTGAAGTGAGTGGGAAATTAATTATTAAAAAGCGGGATGTGTTGCCCTGGCAAATACACACGAGCACCCCTCTTCCAGACGCGAAGCCTGCCATGATTGAAATGTTTACCGAAACCGCAACGTGATATGGTCGTAAAAATGTAATGGCCTACTACTGGCAGCAGCGATTGCGATACTTACCCCCAGCCAGTGCCGCCGCTCTGTTGTCCGAGTCCCGCATCGACAGGCTGGACGACGCTTGGGACAGCCCGCTGGATTCGGTGCTCGTTTGCAGCAAGATTCCCGAAGTGGACGGAACGGCGAGCTGCTGGATCTGCTGGTTCTGGGGCATCCGGAGCCGCCGCCGCAGCTTTGGCATGTCGAACGGCAGGTCGCCGACGTCCACCGAGGTGACGCTGCCGGAGGTGCAGGGTTCCTGGAAAAGGTTGGGCAGAGTCAGTGCGATGTTTGGACCGAGGTCAAGCATTGAAAACGAACCTGTTGCATGTGGGCCCGCCGACGGCGCAGCTTTGGCATGTCGAATGGAAGATCGCTGAATTCCTGAGGGAGGGTCGGCTTGCCGCTGTCGGACTTTTCCAGACCTAGGGAGGCGCGCTGGATGCCCAGGTTCAGGAAGTTGGTTCGCGACTTGACGTCCTCGCGCGAATGAAGGGAGATGCCACTGTCGGAGCCCTGGATCTCGGGACCTATTAGGGGAGAAGAGGGAGAATATGTGTTCTTAAGGGTCATTGAATTTCATTCCAGGGTCATTTCTAAAGATCTTTAAGTCTCAACGAGCGATTTTATCTTTGCCTTCAGTTAGTTTCACAGAGTTGGATCGTTAAATTTCCAGAAACTGGAGTTGGCATCGAAGCTAATACGTCATCCAAAGCTACCCAACCCGTCATGAGCTCTCTGCACGGAAAAGAGTTCTATCCAAAATTTAACAATTCAAATTAGCTGGCTTCAAATTGGTGAAACAGTGATTTTTTTGGTTGAATCAGCTAAAATTACAGCTAAATTTACCAACCTGTGATTGGTGAAATAGCTAACCCTGATTGCTGATTTGCTTTCCAAAACTGACAGCCCAAATCAAAATGACAGGAGAGATTTTACCAAAAATAATGGTGTTTCAGCACAATTTTGCGTAATTTTACCAAAAAATTAGCTGGAACTGGCAACATGGATTTTTTGACAGGTCATCAGTTCGAGACCAAAACAAAGCATCGTCTTGTATCGTGTTCGATCCTGTTTGAGCCGCTCAGTTCGCGAAGTTTTTTGATGGTTATGTGTGCTGTTTGAGTGCAAGTGCAAGTGCAAAAGGTGATAGAATGTGTTGTGTGAGTGAATAAATCAAAAGCCTGGAAGGTTTTCTGCGGATCGGCACCTGAAGGTAAGTTTCAGTAGATAAGGCAAGGGAATGGTGGAAAGAGAGGAGTCACAAATCCGTATAAATAATTTCAAGATTTTTCAGGTGTGAATCGAAAATGCGATCAAAAATTAAAGTGGAAGAATAAGGCTTTTAACTGCTAATTTAATTGTCTGTGGACAGGACGCCGCACTGTTTAATCATTTTCTGACGTCCATTCAATTTTGCAGTCCAAACCCAGTCATTGAATTGGAAAAATAAAATCTTTTTCAAATTTTCTTTTGTTGATTTGTGTGCACCTACGTCGAAGACCAAGATTGTTTACTTTTTGCTCTTTGGTCTGACAGTCTTGGTCTGACAGATTTGGTCTGTCAGCTTTATCATGGATTTTGGTCTGGTCTAGGCGAGGGATAGGACACAGCACCTTCCTGAGATAAGGTGAGAAGTTTTTTGTGTTGAGAGAAAGTGGTTAGAAGTTGAGCCTCTCGTTATTGTTTGGATGATGCGTAGGTAAAAACATGTACTTAACATAAAGTGGGAGCATCCCTAAACCACGTAAACACTTTGGCAGGGGAAAGGGGAGGCTGGCGATTGTCCACAGTATACTTTTTTGTATGGACATCTGTCCACCTGGAGGGGCGGCGGGTACAGAATGTCTAGACATAGATTGGCCAATGTTTGACAGCTCCGAACAAATAGGGTGCCTAATGCCTTTTAAGCACATCCATAAATATTGTTAAATATTGTTAGAAATGAAGTTAAATTAAGTTCAATTAAATTAAATTAAGTGAAATTAAGTTTAATCAATTTAAGGTTACTTAAATTAAGTTACATTTGGTAAAATTTAAATAAAAATGTAGAATTCAGTTAAAATCAGTTAAATTGATAAAATTTTGTTAAAATTAGTTAAATTTAGTTGAAATTAGTAAAATTTCGTTAAAATTGATTAAATTTAGTTTAAATTAGTAAAATAAAGTAAAGATTAGATAAGTACAATTAAATTTTGTTGAATTAAGATGAATTTAAAAAAAATAGTTAAATTAAGCAAAATTTAGTTAAATTCAGATACATTCAGTTGAAATTAGTTATTTTTTGTGTGATTTAGTTGAATTTGCCCAAATTTGGTTAAATTAAGTTGTGTTAAGTTAAATTTAGTAAAATTAAAAAAAATTAGCAAAATTAAGTAAAATTAAGCAAAATTAAATAAAATTAAGCATAATTAAGTAAAATTATGTAAAATTAAGTAAAATTAAGTAAAATAAAGTAAATTTATGTAAAATTAAGTAAAATAAAGTTAAATTAAGTAAAATTGAGATGAAATTATGTTAAATTCAGTGAATATATGTCAAATTAATTTCAATCAAGTTTAATTAAGTAAAATTAAATTAAATCAGTTAAATTGAGCTTAATTAAGTTGAAAATGGTTATATTTAGAAAAATGTAGTTGAATTTAGGTAAATGTAGATGAATATAGGTAAATGTAAGTACATTTATTCAAATGTTATTACATTTGGCAGAATTCAGTTAAATTTAATGTAATTTGGTAGAATTTAGTTAAATTTAAAGTTATTTGGTAAAATTCAGTTAAATTGAGTTTAATTAAGTTAAGTTAACTTTAATTAAGTTAAAATAAGTTTATTTAAGTTAAATTAGGTTAAACTAAAATAAATTAAGTTAAATTCAATTGAATTAAGTTAAATTAAGTTGAATTAAGTTAAATTAAGTTAAATTGAGTTAAATTAAGTTAAATTAAATTAAATTAAGTTAACTTTAATTAAGCTAAAATAAGTTTGATTAAGTTAAATTAAATTAAGTTAAATTTAGTTTCATTAAGTTATATTAAGCTAAATTGAGTTAAATTGAGTTAAATTAAGTTAAATTTAGTAAAATTTAGTTAAATTAAGTTAAATTATGTTGAATTAAGTTAAATTTAGTTAAATTTAGCTAAATTAAGATAAATTAAGTTAAGTTAAGTTAAATAAAGTTAAATAAAGTCAAATAAAGTTAAATAAAGTTAAATTAAGCTAAATAAAGTTGAATCAAGTTAAATTAAGTTCAGTTAAGTTTAATTAAGTTAAATTTAGTTAAATTAGGTTAAATTATGTTAAATTAAGTTAAATTAAGTTAAATTAAGTTAAATTAAGTTAAATTAAGTTAAATTAAGTTAAATTAAGTTAAATTAAGTTAAATTAAGTTAAATTAAGTTAAATTAAGTTAAATTAGGTTAAGTTAAGTTAAATCAAGTTAAGTTAAATTTAGTTAAATTATGTTAAAGTATGTTAAATTAAGTTAAATTTAGTTAAATTAAGTTGGATAAAGTAAAATTATTTTGTTTAAGTGAAAGTAATTTGATGTTATATTTAAACTTTGTTAAATGCAAAACATAGTTTAAATTTAACATGAATTTACTATAATTTAACCAAAATAACTCTTTGTAAGTTTTTTTTGTATTTTTGTTTTTTTTTTTGTATTTTTGTATTTTTGTATTTTTGTATTTTTGTATTTTTGTATTTTTGTATTTTTGTATTTTTGTATTACTGTATTTCATTTTTTTATTTGTCAATAGAATATCGCAACAAAGCCGTACAATTAGGATGATCAACTATAACATAGTTTAAAAGCCTGGAAACTATTGAAACATCCAAAAAACTTGCTGGACTACCAAAAAACGTACCAAGAATAGCGGAAAATCATGCTACACCAGCAAAAGTCTTTTTGAAAATAAAAAACAACTTTACAGGCAGCAAGGGATTTTTAAAAATGATTTCGAAATTACCAGTTGAAACAGTCGAAAAATTAAAAGAACAAAAAACGAGCTAAATCAGCCAAAAGGCTGGGTGAATAATGCATGCTTTGCAGGCAGAAACGGAGGCTTTTGAAAGAAAACTTGTAGAAATAGTGGAAAAATTAGCTATACCAAGCAAAGTTGGCTAAACTAGCTAAAAAGATGTGTGAAAATACCTGGCTTCGCAGCCATCAATGGAAAATTTTGAGAATGATTCCAAAAAAACTGGTTGAAACAGCCTAAAAACTCGCTGGGCTAACTATAAAACTTCCTAGAATACCATAAAATCTAGCTAAAATAGCTAACAGACCTTCTCAAAACATACAGCTTTTGAGACTGACAGCATTTTTCCAGCTTGCAAATTACTAAAATTTACTAAAAATTTAGCTAGATTTATCATTTTTAGGACCTGGATCCAGCTGTCAAATCCAGGATTTTTTTTAGGATTTCCAGCTAAAAAAAATCGTGGTTGGAAAAACAACCAATTTTTTTAGGGTTTTTAACCGAAAATTAGTAAGATTCACGATAAACCTTCTTTCCGTGTGGAGCTATTAGCTTAAAGATCTAGTTCATCAACTCAACGACGATGAGCCTATTCGTAGATTCAGCAGTGTATTGTTGTTTGAACACCAAATCAACTAATCATCTTTGCGGTTAACTTTACGCAGATGGCCAGGCCGTTTTGAAAAGACAATTTTTGGAAGTTATAGCCCCGACATCCTTCAAGATGTTTCCGAAAGAATGGGTTAGATTAGATTATATTAGAGAACATATTAAGGTAGCTTCCAGATCTGTGGTGCCGTAGTCGCAATTGAAGTCGGAGTTGAACTCGTCAAATTTTGATCAGCCGGAGTAGTTGTTGCAGTTGCAGTGTAAATCGGTGGCGTTGTTTCTTTTTGGAGAGCTTTATGGCCTATCTACAATCACTTAGCTTAGAAAATTTCACTTAGCTTAGGAATTTGAATCAATGGAAATGAATCTGAGTTTCTACAATGGAAAAGTAATCAAATTAGAAACTGACGTTTGGTTTGGAAAATTTCAAAATCTACGGTAAGTTGACGTTTCCATATCAAAGGTAAACAAACAACTGCATAGCAACGTATATCAGCCCAGCAAGTTTTCTAAGTTGATTGTGGATGACGAACGTAAGTTGCAGACTTTCCTAAGTAACTACTTTACTTAGATGTTCTAAGCTAAGTGATTGTAGATAGGCCATTAGTCGCTTTAGAATTGCTAGACCGTCACCATCCGGAGACGAAGTTGGATCTTGGATTTGCTCGGAAAAGCGACTCAGCAACCCTGATAGCTTCATTGATCTATGGATTGCGATAACCAAGAACTTTCTGACCGTCTTTTTAACAGTCATTCAGGCTGGCAATCGGAGTCGGAGTCATCAAACATTGAGAAGATGAAGTTAGAGTTGGTACTGCAGTACCGCAGTGTCGGAGTCGGAGTTGGTGGTATCGGGTCGTTTTGAGGAACCGGAGTCGGAGTTGGAGTCATCGCAGTAGACTACTTTCCAACACTTGATAAAGAAGTTAGTGTTGGAATCTAAGTCGATTGTGTTGAGTCTCTTTGGGTCTTCCCGTTTCGACAACCCTGGTAGCTTCATTGATCTACGGATCATTATGACCTAATTGTTAATATGTTAGGTCATCCAGACACTTTTTTTTGGGTTTTAGTAGGTCAGCGGACACGCAGCTGGACTCAGAGTTGGAGTCCGTTGCTTATTTTCAACAACCTTGTAAAGGAGATGTAGTTGGAGTCGAATTTGATGGAGTCGGGACATTTTGAAGAATTGACCGACTTCAAGGATTCGCCAAAGCTCCATAAGCTGTAGTCGTTGTCGGAGTCATTAAGTTTTCAGAAACTGGAGTCGAAGTCAGATGCGTCGAAAAGAAACCCTACTCAGCGACACTGCCTTTTTAGATATGACTCAATGGAAATCAGTAGTCGAAGTCGGGTAATTAGATGGACCCGGAATAGTAGTTGGAGTCGTAGTCGGAGTCGTCAAATTCTTAAAAGCCCGGATCAGAGCTGGCTAATTATCAATAACTTTGTATGTGAGTTGTTGCTGTAGTAAGAATCATCATGAAAACTACCCAACTTTGCAGCTCTGCTACCCCAACTTATGGATGATTCATGAATCCCATTGACCTGGTAACACCCCACTAACCTGTTATCAGCAGCAGCGCCTTGTTCGGGGCGGATCGTCTCTTAGGCACCGTTGACGTCTTCACCGCAGCAGTCTCGTTCTCGTCGTTCTCCTTCTTCAGGGTTCCACTCGCGTTGATCTCCTCCTGCGATTGTTTCTGCGAGTTGTTCCTGTTGATGTCCGAGGTTTCCGAGCCGGGCTCCTGGGACGATTTGTCCGAGATGGGGCTCAGGATGTTCAGCTTGTTGTGGACGACCACGGGGGCGCGAAGCGGAAAGGCAATTGTTGGTCCGGAATCGGAACTGTGCGAGCTGAGGGAGGAGGACTGACGCGAGTCGGAGCTGGACGTGCTGCGGTTGCCCTCGCTGGTGCTGGACTTGAGGGACTCCATGCTGCCGCCGCTGTCCGAGGTGGCCATGCTCTCCGTTGAGGAGAAGTTTCGTCCCCGCTGCTTGTGGGATCGATGGCTGCGTTTGAGCTCGAGGACCCGCTCCGGCTCGAGACACATGGTGGAACGTGGCCGCTCGGTGCTCTTAGGACTATTGTAGGAAGAATCGTTGATGCTGCCGTCACAACTGCCGGAAGGAGGAACTTCGCTGTTTCGTATCGCCTGGATGTCTAGGCGGAGATCCCGCAAGCGCGGATGTTGGGCCGCGTTCGAGGAGGGAAGGTTGGGGGCACTCTTGATGCTGTTGATGAAGAACCGCTCGTGCTTGACGGGGAACTTCATCGGAAGGGGTGCGGTAGAGGGCGGGGAAGGCGTGTAACCACGAAGTGGAAGTTGCGAGGAAGACGTGGAGTTGGCGTTGGTAATATTGTCTAGTTGTGAGTCTAGCTGGAGCTTCTCCAGATCCTGGGAGAGGTTCGCTTCCGAGGTGTTCTCGATGTCGACCGTGGTTTGGATCTGGGTTGAGGAGGGCGTTTTCAGCAGGCTCTTTGGTCGCTTGGTGTCCGCCCGCTTGCTTCGGTCGCGATTCTCCTTGTTTTGGCTGGAGACCATGTTGCTGGTGCTGCTGTTGTTGCTTCTGCTGAGCTGAATCAGCACCGATTGATTCGTTACCCGATCGACTTCATCCAGGTCGTCGTCCGAACGGGTAATCTTCGAATCGAAGGCCGTCTCGTAGATTTGGCGCGTCCTGACGCCCGTCATGTCTTCGTGCACCGCCGCCGCTGCAGCCGAGTGATCGCTCAGTACCGAACAGTCGGCGCAGTCTTGGGCGCCCGGTTGATGCACGTAGAAGATACTTCGCGGTCGGAAGAGCTCATCGTTGTCCTCGCCGAACGCGGGAGTGGCACAGGCACAGACTGTTGCTGCTGCTGGACCGAGCATTCGATGCGGTGGCATTGAGGGATCGCCCGACGGTGGAAGGTTACAGTTCGCCGACCGTACTATTGCCAACGCTTGCGCATGCCAGTCTCTTCTTTTTCGACATTCAGAGCAGTCCGAGTCGTCGGAGGTGGTGGTTGAGGGTGAGTCACACCGGATTATGCGAACTCCCTCTTCGGTGATGGAATACCGCTTCGGAAGACAGACTTCTTTCTCCGCGGCTGGGGTGTCGAGGCTGCTGCTCTTCCTGTAACGAGTTCCCGGTTCTCGTTGACGTGCTCCACTCGATGAAGCTCGACTTCCTGTTGTCTTATTTTCAGTCTGTTGTTGCGCTTCAGGTTCCTGCTGTCCACCCTTATTTTTCAACAAGTCCGAATAATAGTAAGGAGACGGATTCCGTTTCGCTGTGTCGGGTCCGGTAGTCTTGATTGGACTGTGACGTTGCGGTAGAGGGTTGATTAGGTCTTCCGAGATGCTATCGGGTGAGTTGAGTTCCGGAATCTTGTTCAACTCCTCATCGTCGTCGTTGTTGTCCTCTTCTTCGGAAGAAATGGGCGCGGAAGATCCTGAAATCAAACCACAGTTTAGTAGTCCCATAAACCACCCATCATCCCCCTAACTTACCTGAACTAAAGTTTTGATTGATGTACTTGA
This sequence comes from Culex pipiens pallens, assembly GCF_016801865.2. NCBI lineage: Eukaryota > Metazoa > Arthropoda > Insecta > Diptera > Culicidae > Culex > Culex pipiens. The sequence goes on from NC_068938.1 coordinate 124,244,336, forward strand.
CCTCCGAGTTGCTGCTGCGTCTCCGATGAGGTCGTGGCTGCGATCTCCCGGTGCTCCTCTTGTAACTCCGTCTCGTATCGAAAACCTCCTCAACGGTTTTGATCGCAACGGTTGCTGGTCCTAGCGTCGCAGTCTCCCGAACACCATCAATGAGTTCTTCCTCGAGCTCAAGCGGATTGACCACCGACGTAGGAGGAGCAAGTACAAACTGCTGTTGAGGTTGCTGCTGCTGCTGCTGCTGAAGGGACGGTTGCGGTTGATGGGGTAGAGTTCCGGTTCCGATGCCGACCACTGACGGTCCCAAGCTGCTGCAGTTGTTTGGGACGGCTGCCGATAAGGGTTGCTGAAGGTTCAGCGGTTCGAGAAATGAAACCTGTGCGGGGGAGAAGAAAGAAAACGGGAATTTAAGTGGGAAATTGGATCTCGGCATAATTGTTGGTTGAGATGGTGAATTGAGTAAGGGGGGTCATGTCTGCTGCCTTTTATACCAGTGGGCATTTGAATCAAATTACGCTGAATCCTTTTCCATTCAAAGCTCAAGTGGGAGCAATTTCAATTGAATAACGTCCGGACGGCGTTGCGTGCGTTTTGTAAGTACCGAATTCCTGCACAATTAAAGTGATTACCACATTACAATTGGAACGTGCTCCTAATTGGCCTCTTTCGGTGAATTCACGTTCGAGTAGGCATTGCCCATAAACTCGAGAAGGGTTTTCAATCAGAAGGCAGTTCGCATCAGCGAAACGATCCGTTTAATTTGTTTGCGGTTTGCATACATAATTAAGAAGGGGAATGCAGAAGATGTAGAATTAGATTTCTTATCTGGCTAATCACTGTGTAATTGATTTTAAGGCTAGAGACATTTGCTTTGAGCGATTTAAGTTTCAAATATAAATGAGATCGTTCAGAATTGTAAATTTATTTAAAAAAATAAAGTTAAGCCAAAGAATAAAAACCACAAGTTTGGGTTATAAATGCTATGGAATCATCCAAAGAGACTACACGGAGAAAAAAGAGTTCATCTTTTTTATCCGTGTAGTCACCTCTACAGATTTTTATTCTGAGGATAAAAATCCAAGCGAGTATATTTTGAAAAAAAAATTGTTGACCTTTTTTTGTAAAATCGAATTTGCAATCGAAAGTTTAAAACGAGTTTTAAGATGCAAATGACATTTGTAATCAAAAATGGTTTTTCACTATCCCAATTGGACCTCATTTTTGAAATGACCATATCTCAGAAAATATTGGATGGTTTGCAATGTAATCATTGATCTTTTTTGGCTTTTTTTTATTAAAAATAATTTCACGAAAGTTTTTTTTTGAACATTCCATATCTGTCCAATTATTTCCGAGTTATCATTATTTAAAATGGTGTCCAATCAGGAGACATTGTGGAGCTTTCAAATATTACATGTAGAGAGAGGTGGGAGTTTGCGACATTTTAATGACATTTTTTATAGTTTGTTGCGATGGAAAGGACCAGTTAGAATGTGTTAAATATTGAGTTACGTAATATCTGAACTATCTTAAATTTTAAATTGAAAAAAAAACTTTCATAGCCCCCCAGTTTTTATATCAAACCTTACATTTAAAAACAATTTTAGCAATTTTTCAAATCAGAGCACTGAAATCGGTCCTCTTCTACCAGCTTAAATGGATGATATCCCTGGGGCAACTCTCGTCACCAGATCAAATCCCCCGTGACTGACTGGTGCCCTGGTGAGGCACTTTCCGCTGCAGAGCTGACATGTGTTGCCATCCCACGATCAACGATGTTCCGACGATACCTTCGGGGCACAAATCTTACGCGTTTACGCGTTTAGCTTAGTTCGACAAGAGACCCTTATTTATGACACTTTTAATTTATGCTTTAATCACAGCGTCTACTTTAATTTATATAGCAAAAACGAGAGCAGAAGACAGATATTCAAATTAAGGAGCGCTTTTTTCCCTTAAAAAGAGGGGAAGAATCGTTGAAAATTGAATAAATTCTGCCCATAGGTTAATTCGATTAGACTCATGAATATTTCGACACCGATATCGGAAAAAGATGCTGCGTGGGGAATTTGGGACCATTTCCGACAGCAAAAAGTATAACTTTTCCTCTGGTTTCAGCCAGCAACGAGCAATTGAATTAGATATTAGCGCAATTTACATAATTTTAAATCGATTATTATCATGTGCTATATCGAGTATCAACCCGGGGGATTCCACGAAAACCGGGGGGTAGGAAAAAATCCATTTTGAGATAAAAATACGCAGGTGAGTCACCGACGGCGGTTGTCACCGAAATCGGAGAGCGACAAAAGCAAATTATCGTCTGAGTCATCAAAAGGACAAACAAACTAATTAAAGAGTTTTCCTATTTGTGCTTAAGCCGCCGCCACCACCCTGAGAGTGGAAAGTTTGGTACTTGAAAGGGATAAAGTTGGATTTTTTTTTCCACGTGGAAACGGTGAGCTGCTGCTGTGGTGAAGTTTGGTGCCAATCTAGAGCTGGACTGGCGAATAATCAGTTTTGTCGGAGGGGTTACCGGTAATGATGGCGGAAACTAATAATCATAAAGTGGTGGTTTTATGAGTGCTGTCCAAAGGTCAATGTTTTACTGAGAAGAAAGGCTGGCCATGGGGGTACACGAAAACGGGAAAATTTTGGAAAACCACTAGGAGACAATTTTTCTAATTGTTTCGATAATATTATGGATAACACATTATGACAAAATCCTGAGATGATATTTTCCCCATACATTTTCGTGGAACTGATCAGCATAATCCAAGCCTGATACAGATTATACTTTCCCATAATTTCACTGGATATTGAATTGGAAAAACAAAAACATACTTCTTTTCTCATAACTTTGTAGCCGGTCTAGGATTTTCAAATGGATTGAACACAAACTTCCATACAAATATGACTTTTGTATCAAGTTTCAAAATTACACAGGCTTCAAACATAAAGAGATTGGCTTTTTTTTCAAGTGATTATTTTCATTTTTCAAGGTTAACTTTTCTAAAGTTATGAAATATCCGGCAGCAAATAATATTTTAAATAATAAAAATTGCTTTTTCCCATAAAGTGGGGGAAAGTGGGGCAAGCCAAATACTCAGGACAAGTGGTACAATCGCTCATACGATCGCTATTCTTAAAAATTCCAATATGAGGAATTGTTACTAGCAATACAATTAGTTAATTCTACTACCACATAACCGCCAAAACGACGTATCACTCGAAAAACGAACTTTTTAATTTGACCTCCCAGACCCACCTTCATTTATACTAATCGACTCGAAAAAGAAATGTTGATAAAAAGCACTAGATTTTCTTGGCTTTGGCTGAACGAATTTTGTCCGGATGTGGTCTTCTCGGTCTTGTTTAGGATCCTTGGTTTGGTATTTAAATTTGTAAAGTTGGATAGAGCTGTTTAAAGGTTATGATAATAATATCATTTAGCAGACTGCAAAAAAGGCTGATTTTCGACATAGGGGAGATGGGGGTAAGACGGCCACCCTAAGGGAGAAGTCACATAAAATTAACACTACACAGAAAAAATCAATTCTCGTAATCGTGAATTAAGTTCACGAATGTGAGAACCACGAAGGAATTTATTCATGAGTATGGTGCATTTGCACCATAAACGTGAATATATTCCTTCGTGGTTCTTGCATTCGTGAATTTAATTCACGATTTCGAGAATTGATTTTTTTCCGTGTACAGATTATTTTGATCTCAAATCAGGTACATATTGTTCTACTAATAGTCCATTATAAAAATGACATAAATTAGTTGGTATGAAAACCAGCTTGTAATACTTTTAAGCAATTTGAAAAAAAAATTAAATCGTATATATATGAAATACGCGGGGTAAGACGACCACCCATGTGGGGTAATCTGGTCAGTGCTATAAATTAATTTGATAACTTTGCTAAATCCACCCAAATACCTACATGGTTGGTTGAACAGACTTCTCTGAACATCATAACTATTTTGGTTGAAAAAAAACAAGTTTCAAATGTGAAGAAAAATGCTGTTCAACAAATTTTATATTTTGGCTTTGTGAATTTCATATTATTGCGACCACATTTCATGAAAAACCAAAAATTTTTACATGAACATAGGGAAAATATACCCATTTTAATCACTCTAAGCCGTTCGACCAATTCTCATCACTTTTGCCGTTTTCCGCTACAACCTTTTTGTAAAATTCTGATAACTCGTAAAAAATACATGCAAACTCCTTATGCCTACATATCAAATTTTTTGTTTTTGTTTGCTCTACAACTTTTTAGAACAAAGTTACACTCTTAAATGCAACCCTGCAAAGTTAGAAAAAAAACCGTAATTTTAAAATGATAAATTTTGTTCTGAATGAAGAAATGACTCTTCTGGGTTATTTCAGATTCGAAAAGTACAATAAATTTCCCTTAAAATGACATGTCTCACGATTTTTACAGTTAAGTAACGGGAAATGGCAACGATTTTAAAACTATTTTTAAACTTTTTTTGATGAAAAATACGTTTTTTCGGAATTACGCCATCAAATTGGACGTCTAATTTTACACCAAAGTCCCTTTGACACCAAATTTCTATCTCTTCACGGTTGCGAGTTACAAATCACTGAAAAAACGAGTCTTAGTAAAAAACCAGAAAAATGAAAGGGGTCGTATCGCCCCACCGTCACGAAATATACAAAAATGGACCTCGGATTCATGATCAGGAACCAAAATAACCCATTAGAGCAAAATTGCACGCAAATCGAAGAGGGGTCGGGGCAACTGCTGTGTGAGTTGACGGAGAATGACTCATTTCGTTATATTTATTGAGAGCTTCAAAAAAATCTTGTTCAGGTGGGGCAAGTGTACCATATGTATTTTTAGTATGAAAACAAACTACGAATTGCTGCAACAACATATTTTATTGGATAATAAATACATAAAAGTACTTAAAAACTGATAAACAATTGTGAAAGAATTTCCATGCAAAATATTCAGCAGTTACATATGAAAGTTAAAGAAAAAAATAATAAATTTTTGGCTCAAAATTTTTCTGGGGGTTCTTTGGCCAAAATAATTCGACCGGTAATTTTTATTTGGCCATTAGGGTGGCCTACGCCGTGTTAGGGTGGTCCATAAAATTGCCATTTTCGTCGATTTTCAAAAAATCATAACTTCTCTCCATTTCAACTGATTTTAGCTGCCTTCGGCGCAAATAAAAGATGATAAGTTTGATTTTCAAGAAAAAATAATGAGGAGTTTCAAAAATCTTGCCTAACATTTGAAAAAGTCTTATGAAAACATCAAATGCCATTTTGACGGTGTCTGGACAAAAGAGCCTATATCTGAAAATATTTTAAATGGATTTGTCGGACAATTTTACATAACAAATCAAAAATTAGGCGAGGTTCATTAAATGGATTCAGAGATATGATTTTTTGAAAATAAAATCCGGATTTTTCGACACGCCGCGAGCGAAAACGGGAAATTTGTGAAATCGGCAAAAAATCAACTTTTTTCACTAAAACTGCGGTAACTCGAAAATTTAAGCGATGATCTATATATGTTAGGGTACCAAAAGTTTCAATTACGAAAACCCTAACACGGCATAGGCCACCCTAATGGCCAAATAAAAAAAAATACGGGTTAAATTATTTTGGCCAAGGAACCCCCAGAAAAATTATGAGCCAAATTGAAGCACTTATATTTTTTTTCTTTAACTTTCATACGGAACTGCTGTATACTGCCCATGTTCGCATAAATGTCTCATAAGCAAAAACAGCAAGCTGAGAAAAACGCTTTTGAAGTTTGTCCCATACATAAGGCTACGTGTTAAGTTTTCACGAAAAAACTGGATTTCCTCCTGATTTCTAGAAGAAAGTACTGGATGTTATAGGCAATTGAACCAAACTACTTCAAAAACTCGGATGGGACAATTATGCGAACATGGGCAGTTTAGTATTACGAAAATTTACTTTTTATCATCCAATTATTTTTTTTTTGGTTAAAAACGATCAAAATATTAGTAACATATTATTATTTCATCTAAAAATAAAAGTAACGTTTCAAAAACATTCCAATCTGATGTGTCTAAGTGATAACAGTTCATTTGTTAGTAAATTTACATGTTGTTTCATGCATTGTTCCTCTTGCCCCAACGGTGTGTTCGTCTTCCCCACTATTTGAGTAGAACATACGGAATTCAATAATTTTAAAATCATTTTTTATAGTACAAAAACAGGATTTTTAAAAACTTGTTTTATCAATGTTTTAGTAAAGACCTGGAATAAAATATTTATTTAAGAATCCGACTGATTTAATTACGTTTTTTATGGGTTTTAACTAGCATTTCCTTAGCTTGCCCCATATTTTCCATCAGTATCTTTTTCTAAACCCCTGTTCCTGATTTCCAGCCACCATTTGACCCCAAAATATAACTCAACATGACTCAAAATCCTCCATTGCACTCACGTTCGTTCGTTGGCTCGCACCGAGTTCAACCGTTCAACTTCCCCGAGAGAGGACATCTCCGCCGGTTGCTATCGTTACGCCGAGGATTGCTTCCAGCTGCATCCAAGAACGCCATGGAATGCCAAGTCAGTGTTCAATTGCTTATTGGCGCCTCGGGGTGGTGAGGGGGGGCACTTTTGAACGATTTTATTGCAGATAACGGCTGCTGCACAACGCAACGGGGCTATTTAGAGACGGGAAATTTCCTTGGAAAAGCTCTTTTTCCCTCCAAGCAATTTCGCAATTTTGGAGCGATTTTTTGCTTCGGTTGTTATCGTAACCATTTGCGAGCGACGGATTTAACATTCATGAAGCAACAATTTTCTCGGGAAATGCAGAAACTCCCCTAAAACCGTAGATTTCTCGTCGCGTAGAGAGAAGTGCAATTTATTTGCGTTTTAATTAAACTCTAATTGAATTAAATTATGGGTAGTTCAATTTTTTGTCCATTTAAAAAGTAATTATTTGCACCGCGGGCGTTATTCGCAGCTCGACACCAGCTCTTCGACTGAGAGGTGGCTTTTCTAAGGGAGCGCGAGAGTGGGAAGATTCTTCTGGCTTTGATTGCTTTCCCCTGATGGTGATGGACCAGGAAGTGGAGGTTCCTCCGAGGCAAGTCCAATGAACGCAACGAACGAGAAAAACGGGCAAAAAGTCGAGTGTGTTTATGATTAAAACGGAGCTTAAATGTGGTTCTTCCCTAACTAGAGTGGTGGTCTTTGGTACTTTCACGGAGGGGGCGTCCTTTAATTACTTAACGAATGTAATATTATCAGTCTTGTATCTTCATGTTGATGTTATTTTGAAAATTTCAAAAAATCGGTTGAAAATTATATCTTGGTCAAAAACCTAGAACACTTTCCTGTTAAGGATTACACGAACATTCCCCAAGAGTGAAAAAAAACCGGCATTTGGTAGCAGACAGCAGAACATCGCCTCCTGCATTAATTAGGGGCGTGCCAAAGCATTCGACTATTGAGCGGTTATTTTGTCAGTTTTGGTCATCGGGTTGGTATTCTGGTGCTGGACTTACGTGCTCGGATTGTGGACTTGGCGAGGCCCAATTGTCGGGCAGACGCTCGGCGAGGCAGGGATCGAAACTGGACGGTCGCTTCTTGACAAAGTCTATCGGCAGGCTGTAGTCATCACAGACGGAAATCTGGAAATAAAGTGGAAAGAGGAAAGAAATTGTGAATATTTTTCAGAATAAGAAAAAAGTAGAAATCAAACAAAAGACTAAAACTAGGCACAAATTTCGATATGTCCAAGTTTTATGATTCAGGATAACTTTAATTTGAAAATCCTAAGATATTTTACAAAACGCCTTTTTTCAAGCTAAAAATAAAATATTTTAGTCAATTTTGTTTATGGAAAAAACTAATGCATTCAACATTTTTATTCATTGTTTTCATTTGATCCAGAAGGACAGCCTTTGATGCGTTATGACATTCTCAATTTTCATTACATTCGCTCCCTAAAATAAACCGTCCTGTAAATCAGTCCGTAAATATTTCCCCCAGAGGGCGACCGATATTTATTAAATATTTGCCCAACGAATTGCTAATAAAACAAAGTTGATAACATTCCCGTCGGATGGTATAATTAACATTGAACTCCCCCGTCGTGCGTATATTTACAAAAATGTCGTGATATTAAAATCACAATCCCACCCCTTCTGCTAGTCAAACCCCTCCTACACCATCAACAAAACGATGAATCCCCGTTCCAAATGCTCTCACTCACTAGCCTTTCGGGTAACGTTGGCGGTGAAATTATTTATTGAAAAATGATCTATATCCAGCGAACCGGAAATGAGCGGAGAGCCACCTCAACCACCACCACCACCCCAAAATCCATCCGAGTTGTGCAAAAACTTTTCAACTTGACGACTTTTCCACTTTTCGCACAACTACCGGTATGGCCGTATGGAGCAGAAGTAAGTGTGGGCGTTGTTTACAGTTATTACGGCTTAATAAATTTCATCACGAGCCACTCGTTGCACATGTGCAAGTTGTGCGCCGGTGGGTTTGTGTTTGTGTAGGGTGGATAAACGATTCCCCAACCAAAGAAGCGCTTTGAGGGGCCATTTGGGGTCGAACGAACTTTGAAGAAAGAGTATTGTTTCACAACGAAATCCCCGATTAACCCCGAGTGCCTCCTCAGTAAAACAGGCCCAACCGTAGAATCACAAGCGGGAAACGCTCTGAAGTTTGCACCATCATAGATCATATCCGTCCGTGACCACCACTGCTGGGGTGGGACCGCTTTTTGCGTAAATGCCTTCTGTCCCCAGGTAGGGTCCCCACACACCGACAGACCGGCATTCCAAGGGCCAAGGGCATGCTTCGCCAGACGGGACCACATGGTTTGTGAGTGTGGTTGTGTATGAACGTATAGAAGAAGTGTCCTCCACCCCACCCGCAACGGTTTGAGTTCGATAAACGTTTATTATACGAGTGGGTATTTATTTAAATAAACACAAACCCCCCTTTTCATTAAATTTCCGTTTCATTATCGCAACTTGTGGGCAATACTGCGAGGGATGGTTTGACGGGCTCGGTAAACTTCTTGGGGTGGGAGTGATGGGTTTTAGCCTATTTAAGATTTATTTAAATAGTGAAAGTGCCTAAAAGACTAACATTCCATCAAAATATGATAAACATTAAACCACATCCGTTTTTGGAAACGTTTTCTTTAACTTTGGGTTTGACCTTTGGCTTATTCTTTGCCTACTCACACAGCAGTTACCACGATCCCTCTTAGAATTCCGTTGTTTTTCACTAATTTGCAGCCAGGAATGGTGATGATTTCGAAATTTGTTGTCAAAAGGACTTTTATGTAATTTTAGATGTCCGATTTGATGGCGTACTCAAAATTCCAAAAAAACCATGTTTTTCATCGAGAAAAATACAAAAAAATAGCATGAAAACCTCTGCCATTTTTTGTTACTCAACTGTTAAAAAAATTGGGAAGCGTCATTTTTTGAGAAATTTAATGTACTTTTCGAATCTTTAATAACCCTGAAGAGTCATTGTTTCATTAGTAACATTTTTTTCATTTCAATATGTCGTGTCTATTTTTAAAAATTAACAGGATTATTTATTAGAGTGCAACAATTTCCTATCTTTAACAACTACACAAATTTACATAGCTAAACAGAAGGAACTTGCTTGTAACCATCACGAGTTATCGTAATTTTACGAAAAAGTGTTGATTTTGGACATCTTTGACCAGTTTTTGAATTTTAGGGAGCGTTCTTTTATTACGTAACGCAGTTAGGGGAGAGAGGGTGGGTCGAGGGCCGTGTTATGCTTCATACAAAATTTGTATGGAAATTTTATTACCAGGGGGAGGAGGTTAAAATACTCTGGAGGAGCGGCCTTGGCTGACTGGTTACGGTGTTCGCTTTGTAAGCGAATGGTTCGATTCCCATCTGCTCCCAACGAGGAAGTTAAGAACACAGAAATTTAAAATGATGAATATGAACAAAAAATCAAAGTTGCTCGGGCGGGGTTCGATCCACCGTCCTTTGGATTGGTAAGTAAAAATTTTAACCACTAGGCCGTGACGAATTTGTGAGCTTGGACTGCAATTAGGAGTTCGCATAAGGATAACCTTTTGGACGTTTGTTGTGGCTCGTACACTGTTTGTATGTGGGGATTTCCCTTAAAAAAAACAAACCAGATACTGCTGCTCATCTAATCTAATCTAATCAGACCCTAGCGTAGCCAATCTTTCGAAGGGATCCTGGAGAGTGCCTTAGGTTAGATATGCCTAGCACTCTTCTTGTCATTTATTAACATTTGTTGTGCGCCATTGTATTAGAATGCATTGAAACATCACAAGCGTTAAAGCGGCCAGGCCTACTGCGTAAAGTAGTATCACAGAGATGATTCGCTCCGAGATTTTCGTTGTAAACTCTGGGAGCACCATAGGGGGATGGCGTCGCTATTTTTAGACCACGTTTTCCACTTTTTCTCCATACCGGCTCCACAGAGTAAGACAGAGTTCGCACTGCCTCTTGATTTTTGGTTCAACTTGGTGGTACATCGCAAGTACATCGCACGCCTACTACCAGCAAACCTTATGGAGCCAAAAAATTTAATGACATTTCTTCAGACTGGGCACTCTGGGTTACTCTGTGCCGGCTCCGTGGCTTAATGGTAACGGCTTCTGCCTCACAAGCAGAAGGAATTCAAACTTTGAATATGAACAAAAACGAAAAAGAATCAGGTGGGATTCGAACTCACGCCATCAGAAGGTTTACTATCTAGCAGTGAAATGATCCGTAGTGTTGAAACATGTTATCTTCTCATATTAAATACGCGCTGATCCCTGATTTGCCTGACGTGATTGGAAGTCTTAATATAGATCGAGTTTCCTTCAGATGCTTGCTTCTATGATTAGACGGGGCCGAACAATGCCCAGCGACCTCGGAATTGGACCGCAAGGAGCTCTGTCATTCTGAAACGGGTCGTTGGAATCAGCGCGAGGGCTATCACCACCTAATACCCGGGACTGAGATAAGTTGTATCAGCAGATACAAAGTCTGATACAAACTATAACTTCCCATAATTTCGCTACCGGTTAGCGGGTATTGGATTGGACCACACACACACACACGTTTTCCACTTTTTCTCCATCGAAACCAACTACAGATTTGCCTCGGTTTAGCACCGCATATGGGGGATGCATAACCGAGGCGTGCATAACCGAGGCACAAAGCATATGGGATTCTGGCTATATGGGAGACATTGGCTATACTGCCCATGTTCGCATAAATGTCCCATATGCAAAAACAGCAAGCTGAGAAAAACGCGAGGAAAGTTTGTCCCACGCATAAGGCTACGTGTTAAGTTTTCACGAAAAAACAGGATTTCCTACTGATTTCTAGAGCAAAGAACTGGATGTTATAGGCTCTTTTGAAAGAGCGCACGATTTTGAACCAAACTGCATCAATAACTCAAAAGTGATGAAAATGCATATGGGACATTTATGCGATCATGGGCAGTATAATCGTATGAAAAATCATGCAAACATAAAAATATTACAGTGTTTTGAATCGGGATGATGTCAGCTATCCAATAGAATTATAATTTCATGAATTTTTTTTTACAAAAATACGTATTTTTTCTGTATTTTGAAAATGCAATTTTTTTCTCTAAAAAAACCAAAAATATACTGATTTTGCTACATGGGTTTCAAATGATTTTTTCATACATTCGAATGTAATAACAACATTTTTTTAAATACTCAAAATTTTCACAAAACTACGTATTTTCGAAAATATCCCAAAATTTCAGTTTTTACTAAATGGGAATTAAACAATCAGGATTTTTTACATACATTTCGAATGTAATAATTTTTTTTTTTTTTGAAAAACAACTAAGTATTTTCGATTTTTTTTTCAAAATTTCCGTTTTTACAACATGGATATTAAACGATCGGAATTTTTTCAAAAATTTCGAATGTAATTAAAAACTACGTATTTTCGAAAGAAAATACCCAAAATTTCAGTTTTTACAATATGGGTATCAAACAATCAGGATTTTTTCATGCATTTCGAATGTAATAAAAACATTTTTTGAAAACACTTAAAATTTTCACAAAACTACGTATTTTCGAAATAAAATACCCAAAATTTCAGTTTTTACAATATGGGTATCAAACAATCAGGATTTTTTCATGCATTTCGAATGTAATAAAAACATTTTTTGAAAACACTCAAAATTTTCACAAAACTACGTATTTTCGAAAGAAAATACCCAAAATTTCAGTTTTTACAATATGAGTATCAAACGATCAGGATTTTTGATACATTTTGCCTTCCTCACTGAGGTAAGGCTATAATCCTGCTCTAACAATGAACTTTTCATTAAAAGCTCAAAGACCCACCTTCATGTATACATATCGACTCAGAATCGAAAACTGAACAAATGTCTGTGTGTGTGTATGTGTGTGTGTATGTGTGTGTGTATGTGTGTGTATGTGTGTATGTGACCAAAATTCTCACTGAGTTTTCTCAGCACTGGCTGAACCAATTTTGACCAAACCAGTTGCATTCGACTTGGTTTAGGGTCCCATACATCGCTATTGAATTGTTTGAAGTTTCGATAAGTAGTTCAAAAGTTATGTATAAAAATGTGTATTCACATATATCCGGATCTCACTTAAATGTATGTAAACGATGTCCGGATCCTTCATCCGACCCATCGTTGGTTAGGTAATCAAAAGACCTTTCCAACAAGTCCACATCATGGAAGATCTGGCAACCCTGTCTCGAGTTATGACCACTTAAGTGATATTTATGTGCTTTTTTGAAGCCGGACCTCACTTAAATGTATGTAAACGATGTCCGGATCCATCATCCGACCCATCGTTGGTTAGGTAATCAAGAGACCTTTCCAACGAGTCCACAACATTGAAGATCTGGCAACCCTGTCCCGAATTATGACCACTTAAGTTATATATGTGTACTTATTTTTCTGGATCTAAAAAAATAGCTGAAATATGTGTCCAATGTTACCCATTGTTGGTAAAAAGTGAGGAAGGCATCAACCACATAGGTGGATTTAGTTAGTTTTTTTTAATTTTCACAAAACTACGTATTTTCGAAAAAATACTCAAAATTTCCGTTTTTACAATATGGGTATCAACATTTTGAGTATTTAAAAAAAAGTAATTACAATCGAAATGTATAAAAAAAATCCTGATCGTTTGATACCCATATTGTAAAAACATAAATTTCGAGTATTTTTTTTCGAAAATACAAAGTTTTGTGAAAATTTTGAGTGTTTTCAAAATACGTTGTTATTATATTCGAAATGCATGAAAAAATCCTGATCATTTGATACCCATATTGTAAAAACTGAAATTTTGAGTATTTTTTTTTCGATAATACGTCGTTTTGTGAAAATTTTAAGTGTTTTCAAAAAAAAGGTTTTACATTCGAAATGTATGAAAAAATTCCAATTTTCGAGAAACATTGCATTTTTTAAAATACAGGAAAAATACGTATTTTTGTGAAAATTTCCATGAAATTATAATTTTAATGGATAGCTGACATCATCCCGATTCCAAAACACTATAATTTTTTTATGTTTACAAGATTTTTCATACGTTTAAAGCCAATGTCCCATATAGCCAAAATCCCATAAGCTCTGTGCTTCAGCAGCACTTTTCCACTCATGCACTAAAAAAACAGATGGCAGCACGATGTAACGTCCCTATGCTAAGAAGGTTTGGTACTCCAGGTGCAGTGGTATTCCTAATTACAGTCCAAGCTCACCGAGTAGTCATGGCCAAAGTTAGCATTTTTGCTTACCAATCCAAAGGACGGGGGATCGAACCCCGCCTTGGGTGACTTTGATTTTTCGTTCACATTCGTCAATTTATATTCCTGTGTTCTTAACTTTCTCGTTTGGAGCAGATGGGAATCGCATTTTATGTCCTCAAAAACAAATAAAAAATAGTGTTTTTTTGCAAATCAAGTTTTAGTGACAAAAAATTAAATTAAAAATCACCATTTTTTACCGTGTATCATTATTTTTTCAGTGTAGACCATATCCATACCTACAACTTTGCCGAAGACACCAAATCAATCAAAAAATTCCTTCAAAAGATATAGATTTTTGAATTTTCACATATCATTTTTGTATGGACAGCTGCCAAATTTGTATGGAAAATTAAATGGACAAACTAATGATGCAAAATGGCTTCTTTGGGCATGCCGAAGGCACCAAAAAAGTTTCAGCCGGATTAAAAAATACAAAAATGAAAATCAAAGAAAAAAGACCGATTCCGTGGGAACTGCTCTAGTAGAGTAGTAGCCGGGACCGTGGTGTAGGGGTAAGCGTGATTGCCTCTCACCCAGTCGGCCTGGGTTCGATCCCAGAAGGTCCCGGTGGCAAATTTTGAGACGAGATTTGTCTGATCACGCCTTCCGTCGGACGGGGAAGTAAATGTTAGCTCAGTCCAGGTGTAGGAGTCGTCTCCCTGGGTACTGTCCTGGTGGAGTCGCTGGTGGGCAGTTGGACTCACAATCCAAAGGTCGTCAGTTCGAATCCCGGGGTGGATGGAAACTAAGGTGTATACTAGGGTGGGTACGTTTTTTAAAAAGTTCTCGGATCAAGTTTTAGTATGGTTCCCTTTATAGGGCATGCCCATAGGGACTTTCATGCAAAATATCAGCTCATTTGGTTGTAAACTGGCTGCGCGCATCAGGGTTAAAGTTTACATGGGAATTACTATGGGAAATTGGAACTTTTTGTTCAAACGCTCCTACAGGTCTGGGAAAATCACGCACCAACTTCTGGTATGGTCAGGCCTATGGGGAATGGTCTGGAGAATACTTTTCCCGAAGAGAGCATATGGATTCGTTGTCCCTAGACCTGGCGCATCGGCCAACAATCCGATGTCTCCGGAATCAAAGGTTTTCCCTCAAAAAGCATAAAATTTTCCTTAGCATGCTATGAAAGCTTGATGAACACCGCGACGCCATACGTCAGGTAGCTACCACGTGGGTTAGAAACGACTGGAATATTTAATTGCAAACCTACTTTTAACTAGAAAATGATCATTTCGAGTAATCCTGATATTATTTAGTCGAATTCAGAATATTTGCAAAGCAAATTTGTATTTTTTTGCAAATATTTCAACCACGTGGTAGCTGCCTGACGTATGGCGTCGCGGTGTTCATCAAGCTTTCATAGCATGCTAAGGAAAATTTTATGCTTTTTGAGGGAAAACCGTTGATTCCGGAGACATCGGATTGTTTGCCGATGCGCCAGGTCTAGAGACAACGAAACCATATGCTCTCTTCGGGAAAAGTATTCTCCAGACCATTCCCCATAGGGCTGACCATACCAGAAGTTGGTGCGTGATTTTCCCAGACCTGTAGGAGCGTTTGAACAAAAAGTTCCAATTTCCCATAGTAATCCCCATGTAAACTTTAACCCTGATGCGCGCAGCCAGTTTACAACCAAATGAGCTGATATTTGGCATGAAAGTCCCTATGGGCATGCCCTACAAAGGGAACCATACTAAAACTTGATCCGAGAACTTTTTGAAAAACGTACCCACCCTAGTGTATACAGAGGTTTGCAATAGGGACGTGGCGTTACATCGTGCTGCCATCTGGTTTTTCTAAGGGCAAGAGTGGAAAAGTGCTGAGTCATCGTCTAAAAATAGACGGCGTCCTATCTCGCTCAGCAAAATGAAGTCGATAAAGTAGTCGGTTTCGATGAGAAAAAGTGGAAAACGTGGTATAAAAATAGCGACGGCACCTCCAATTGCCTCAACACCTAGTTTCGAGTAGGAATCTCGCAATCGAGAACGCCAAGGCAATGCTGTAGAGCGAATAATTTGATTTGATTTTGATTATTTAGTAGAAATATAATTTATTTCTATTATTTATAATAATTATTTCTATAACTGTGTCGCTACAGCCAAAACGTGAAAAATTATGCGATTTTTTAAAAGGAGACGAAGAATCGCTCAGTGAATTGCAATTGAAAAGTTGTTCTACGAAACTTTCTATCAAGTGCACTGTTTTATAGTTGAACATTAATTTTCATGTTGATTCGATTTTGGATTTTTTTTTTCAAATTTAAAGTAGAGTGTATTCTTGTCCATATCTGTTTAAACTATATCTTGAAAAGATTCTTAAATCACAAATATTTTATGTTTAAGATATTGTTGATAAATTTTTGCATCACATGTATTTTTAAAAATAATTATCTGTCTTATTTCGTTTCTGTTGGTATCAAATCATATGAACGGGCTCAAAGGTGTTCCCCGACAGTGGAATTCAATATCACAAAACATTTTTCATCAATAAAGTTACACCACACTCCACATACCAACCCTTGACAGGTTCGTCGTCAAGGATTCTCTGATTCCAACGCAAAGGCAGCTGGAGTGGAGATCCTGCCCAAACACAAAACACGCAGTAACGCAGCATCCCTTCCCTTTTCACGGCTGGAGCAACCACGATGTTGTCGATGGGATGGGAAATGAGTTATGAAAACGAAACAATAGAGAATTCACGATTTATGAGCTCCACACGACCGGTTGCCGGCTGCCAGGATATGGGAGATTAAAGTGTATTCTGTGGAGCATAACCAGCAGGACAATGATAATACTTGGGCCAGGTGAATTCCTGGCATTCTTCCTTGTTGTATGATGGTTGTAGGTGGGCAATGCACCCTTGAAATGGATACAAAACATGTGCTTTTCGAGGGGCTTAGCAGTCACTAGAAGGTGAAGGTTTAGTCTACCTGTAACATCTTCAAATAGAAGAATTTTAGGTAAAATTTCTTTAAAAATAACGATTAAATTGAACTATTGCAAAACTCAAGGCACCTCATCGGAGCAAATATTAATTAAATCTTTTAATCCATAATAAACCGGTTTTTCATCCATTCCAAGCAATGTTTCACCCTTTCGAATTACGGCCGGTCCTGAAAACAATCGAACCGACCGCAGAAAGCAATTATCACCGGGTACAAATATGTTAATGGCAGCCACTGAATTTAATTGATTGGTCCATAAACGTCAGTTTAAATGAATTTTTATTGCGCACGGCAAAACTTTTGTTTCGCATCCGGTGCGGACGGTTTGGCCAAATGGCGCTTCGGATAGGATGCCAAATCCAGGAGGTTTGAGGAGATGCCATTAGGCTGTGCTGTCCCCAACGTTTGAGTCGGTGCCGTTTGCATTCGGTTTGGTTTGGTTTTGGCTCGTTAGCAGACAGTTTTATGATGTCAGCAGGTCGAACTGTGAAAGAAGAGTGAATTAATTTTCATGGCGCGACACGATTAATTTCACCTATTGTTTGGGTGAAATTGCTGTCAGGAAGAATTTACTGAATTAAAGTTAAATTGTGTATCGTTTTGTCGTGAAGGTGGTATCTTGACGCATGTGCGTTTTGGGAATTTAGGGTACCATTTTGTTCGATATTACATGCCTCATCTTGTGACCTTCACATCTCTTAAAAACTCGAATTCAATCCTGAGATATTAAAACGACGTAAAGTGAACACTGTTCATATGAATTGTAGAAACAAAATTAACAGGGAGCAGTTTTCTACTGAATCGGTCTTTTTTCTTTAATTTTAATTTTTGTATTTTTTAATACGGCTGAAACTTTTTTGGTGCCTTCGGTATGCCCAAAAAAGCCATTTTGCATCATAAGTTTGTCCATATAATTTTCCATACAAATTTGGCAGCTGTCCATACAAAAATGATATGTGAAAATTCAAAAATCTGTATCTTTTGAAGTAATTTTTTGATCGATTTGGTGTTTTCGGCAAAGTTGTAGGTATGGATATGGACTACACTGAAAAAAAATTATACACGGTAAAAAAAATTTTGGTGATTTTCATTTTCACTTTTTGTCACTAAAACTTGATTTGCAAAAAAACGCTATTTTTATTTTTTTTTTTATTTTTTGATATGTTTGAGAGGACATAAAATGCCAACTTTTCTGAAATTTCCAGAATGGGCAAAACATCTTTGACCGAGTTTTGATTTTTTTAATTCAATACTGATTTTTACAAAAAAACGAAATATTGTTCAACTTCATTTTTCGATGTAAAATCAAATTTTCAATCAAAAAGTACTTTAGTGAATTTTTGATAAAGTGCACCATTTTCAAGTTATAAATATTTTTAGGTAACTTTTTTGAAAATAGTCGCAGTTTTTCATTCTTTAAAATTAGTGCCCATGTTTGCCCACCTCTGAAAAAAATATTTTTGAAGAGCTGAGAAAATTTTCTATATTTTGCTTTTTTGAAATTTGTTGATACGACCCATAGTTGCTGAGATATTGCCATGCAAAGGTTAAAAAACAGGAAAATTGATGTTTTCTAAGTCTCACCCAAACAACCCACCATTTTCTAATGTCGATATCTCAGCAATTAATGGTCCGATTTACTATGTTAAAATATGAAACATTCGTGAAATTTTCGATATTTTCGAAAAAAATATTTTCAAAAATTTAAAATCAAGACTAACATTTAAAACGGGGCAAACTTTAAATATTACGCCCATTTAAAATGTTAGTCTTGATTTTAAATTTTTGAAAATATTTTTTTCGAAAAGATCGGAAAATTTCACGAATATTTTATATTTTAACATTGTAAATTTGACCATTAATTGCTGAGATATCGACATTAGAAAATGGTGGGTTGTTTGGGTGAGACTTAGAAAACATCAATTTTCCTATTTTTTAACCTTTGCATGGCAATATCTCAGCAACTATGGGTCGTATTAACAAAGTTTAACAAAGCAAAATATAGAGAATTTTCTCAGCTTTTCAAAAATATTTTTTTCAAAGGTGGGCAAACATGGGCACTAATTTTAAAAAATTAAAAACTGCGACTATTTTCAAAAAAGTTACCTAAAAATGGTTATAACTTGAAAACGGTGCACTTTATCAAAAATTCACTAAAGTACTTTTTGATTGCAAATTTGATTTTACATCGAAAAATGAAGTTGAAAAATATTTCGATTTTTTGAAAAAATCAGTATTGAATTAAAAAAATCAAAGCTCGGTCAAAGATGTTTTGCCCATTCTGGAAATTTCAGAAAAGTTGGCATTTTATGTCCTCTCAAACATATCAAAAAATAAAAACAGTGTTTTTTTGCAAATCAAGTTTTAGTGACAAAAAGTGAAATTAAAAATCACCAAAAATTTTTTTACCGTGTATAATTTTTTTCAGTGTAGTCCATATCCATACCAACAACTTTGCCGAAGACACCAAATCGATCAAAAAATTCCTTCAAAAGATACAGATTTTTGAATTTTCACATATTATTTTTGTATGAACAGCTGCCAAATTTAAGCATAAGCATAGCATAGGTGCCCACCCGCAGTTGCTACTCCGTTATTGACCAGGACCTCCAGAAGTTACATCCACGAGCCGTGGAAGATAAGTGGGTGCTATCTTTCCTCGCTTCGCTACTTCTCAAAGGCCCCTATCATGCTGATCAATACCGGCGCCGGCCACGACCAGTGGTAGGGTCACGGGGAAGTGGATGGGAATGTTAGTCCGATACTTGAGTGATAGAGACCGCCCAATCGACTGCTTCTCCGACAAAGTATCACATGAGTTTTGTGGGGGTTAGTAGATGGGTATGAGGTCAGGATTCACGAGTGGCAGTGATGTGACCATGAGCATTTTGTTTATCGGTTGAAATTTTAAATCTTAGGCAGCCGGCTGCGGAAAGATAAATAATTGATTATTTAAAAAGTTTGTTTTAATCGAACGCGTGCCAACCGAGCGGTAGTGCTATGGGCTGGACTTATCAGTATATTTTTACTGTTGGTACAATTAAGATAACGCGAGCAAATGTCAAAAATAGTAGATGAGTTAATACTAAAGCTGCCAGTTGGAATAAATTATTACGATCAACGAATATAAACGAAAAGAAAACAGGACACCACGTAACCGATTGTAATGAAATTAAAACAATAACTTAAACGAATTTAACCGGCGGCGTGCCTTCCTATCAACGATGATAAAAGAGGGACTTATAAATTTAAAATATAAAAAGACTCCAAAAAATACGTTGCATAGTAACCGCGAAGTCCCGCTACTCACAATCGAATCCGAAAGATAGCTATCTAGAATTTTAAATATAGTATTAATTCGACCGCGATCCTCCAGAAATTCTTCGTCGGCGTGCCTTCCGATCAACGGTGATGTAAGAAGGGCTTTATTCATTAAAATGATTTTATATCATAAGCCTTAAAACATATTCGTCGGCGTGCCTTCCGATCATCGATGATATAGAAAGGACTTAATCCAGCAATACGACTTGCTTGTCTCGAAAAAAAAAGAATTCGGATCGTTTCTATCGAAAACTATGTAAAGAGGACAAAAATAAACTCATTGGCCAACGAACGCGCGAACTAAAAATAAAGAAAAAAGAAGAAGAAGAAGACCAATCACCCCATGCACACAAACAACGACACAAAAGAGATGAAAACAACACGAATCAGAAGAAATCCAATCACCCCATGTACACAAATAGCGACACAAAAGAGACAGAAAATAACACGAAAAAACAGGACTGAGCGTCCACACAGGCACCGCACTACTCTTTTGTATGAACAGCTGCCAAATTTGTATGGAAAATTACACGGACAAACTAATGATGCAAAATGGCTTCTTTGAGCATACCGAAGGCACCAAAAAAGTTTCAGCCGTATTAAAAAATACAAAAAAAAAATCGAATAACCGAAATCTCAGAGAATTGCTCCAGGAATAAAAAAATCAAAATAAACATTCCCATAGCAAATCGGACAATCTAAAAGCAAATGAGTTATCAAACCACTTAAATGTTGCTGATCCTCGCAGTTTTCAAACGATTAAACTCAACTATTCTATCATGCTCCACCAACAATAAATAATGCTCTCATTGTTTCGATCCATTCACAAAATGCAACACTCAAGCTAAAACCCCACAGATAATGCCTCGCAACAAGCACATAATTTTAAATTTAATTAAACGTTTTGAAATACGCCACCACACATGCTGCTGCTTCAACAACTCCACAAAATGTTCCCAAACTCCAAAACGTGGTTCACACCACACCACCGCATCAGCACCAGATTTGATGAACATGTTTTTCCCCCCAACTCCACAATCCACAACGTTTTTCGCAGTGGAAGGGGCATGTAGTGTTGCTGTCACACGCTCCCACAAAAAGAGGTGCGATTTATTCGGAATCAAATCCAGGATCCTGGTCTCGTGTGTGTGTGTGTGTGTTGTGTGGTGACACTCAAACCCAAAAGGTAATTACGATACAGGGCGAGGTTGGGTGACACAAAGCATTCCAGGTTGGGAGGCATTTGTTTCAAGTTGAGTCGCGTGGAATGTCTATTTCTAGTTTCAACCTGGTTGAGTCAAATGCACGGATGTGAGATCCAATTTAGTTTGGTTAGGTCTCCCCTTCGAACTCCGAACCAGTGTGAGTGCAGAACAATTCGATTTCGTACGTGGCGTCATGTGCATGGATTCCGGCTTTTGTTAACAACTGTTCTGTAGGCACTGTTGCTGAGCTGCTTCCGCTAAAAGCTATGCAAATCGATGTCATAAATAAAACACAGCGATGTATGCAATCAAATGAAATCAATTTGAATCCATTAGTTACTTTTAGTGGAATTCTGTGATCCTGAGTGGAATTTTGTATTGTGCACATGTGTATACAAATTGATTTGAAACTTTGTTGAGACCAAGTTTATGACTTTTGTAAATTTAAAAGCAAACCTTACATTTGTTTACAATTTGGCAAATAAAATGTTTTTAATCAGCAAAATAATTGATATGAAATGGTAGTTTTTCTGGAGAAATATAAGATCATGACAATTTCCACTAAACTGATTAAGAAGAGTTGTAAGTTGAGCAATTCTCTACTAAAACCGGAAATGGATTTTATTTGTATTTTTTTATTTGGCTCAAACTTTGTGGGACTATTTTGTGTGATTGGTTCATCCATACATGTCTCCATACAATTTTGGCTGCTGTCCATACAAAATGGTATATAAATATTCAAACAGCTGTAACTTTTGAGTGATTATTCTGATCAATTTGATGTTTTCGGCAAAGTTGTAGGTACTGTTGAGGACTTTTGAGAAAAAAAAATAGGTACACGGAAAAAAAATTGCAGATTTTTTGATCAACTTTTTTTTTCACTAAAACTCTATTTCCCAAAATACATATTTTTTGGTTTTCGAGATGTTTTGATATGTTTAAGGGGAAAAAAATCCGCAACTTTTAAGCCAAAGAGAAACATGGTCAAAAAATCTGCCGCCGAGTTATGAATTTTTGAAAAAAATAGTGATTTATGCAAAAAAAACGAAGTTTTATGCAAAAACAAGTTTGACATTATTTTTTAATGCAAAATTGAATTAGCAATCGAAAAGTACGAAAAGTACGGACCATTAGTTGCTGAGATATGGTCATTAGAAAATGGTGGGTTGTTTTGGTGAGATTAAGAAAACTTCAATTTTCGTGTTTCTTTTTCTTAAAGCGGCTATATCTCAGCAACCCGAGGTCCAATCTTCAATGTCTTTTAGACAATTTTATAGCAAATTTTCTGAACCTTTCAAAAAAAATATTTTTAGAAATGATTACTTATGGTTACTATTTTTAAAAATCAAAAAACTGCAAATACTTCGCTAAAATCAAACTTTCGGTGGCTATATCTTGAAAACGGAGCCCTTTTATCTGTAAAGTACTTTTCGATTGCAAATTCAAATTTGCATTAAAAAATAATGTCAAACTTCAATTTTTTCCAAAAATCACTATTTTTTCAAAAATTCATAACTCGGCGGCAGATTTTTTGACCATGTTTCTCTATGGCTCAAAAGTTGCGGATTTTTGTCCCCTAAAACATATCAAAAAATCTCGAAAATCAAAAAATACATATTTTGGGAAATTGAGTTTTAGTAAAAAAAAGTTGATAAAAAAATCTGCAATTTTTTTTCCGTGTTCCTTTTTTTTCTCAAAAGTCCTCAATAATACCTACAACTTTGCCAAAGACACCAAATTGATCAGATAATTCACTCAAAAGTTACAGCTGTTTGAATATTTATATACAATTTTTGTATGGACAGCAGCCAAAATGGTATGGAGACTTGTATGGGTGAACCAATGACGCAAAAAAGCTTATTTGGTCATAGGGAAGGCCCCCACAAAGTTTAAGTCAAATAAAAAAATACAAAAAATAAAAATGGTTGAAATCGGCCGATTTCAGCCGATAGAGAGTTGCTCAGTTTAACTTACTAACATTAATCAAATCAAGAAAACCACAAAACAAACTCCAACCTATAAAATATACCCCATCCTAGTTCTACAAAACTCTGTAGTAACGTGCCCATAACCTCTCCCCAGTTTAACTAATAAGTAAAGTTGTTTGCCTCAATCACGTAACGATTACATGATGATTTTATCAGACCACTTAGACAAAACTTCTCACCCCTGTCAGACTGGGGTTCTGGAGGTTGCTCCTCCACTCCCCTCGAACCATTATCAAAAACTTTCCTCCCCATCAACTTGATTACCAGCTACTTTTTCCCGTGATGTATCAACAAAACCCGGATCATGTGCTTTCCGATCCCGCTAATCCACTAACCTAACCCTCACCCCAACAAACTTCAACCAGAGATGCCGTATCGAATTACAGTCGCTTCAAGTCTAGGCCGTTCCATTTCCGGCTAGGAGCTCAGAACTTTACCATTATCGGGAAGAATGATAAATTGAAAGCATTTATCCCGCGCGTCGAGTCTGTGCGGGGCGAAAAATATTTAGTTTTATGTTCAACCCTTAGCGCGCAGTTTGTCGTGACTGAGCAGGAAATCACGTAACGTCTGTAAATTTGCGGCAAGATTCTTCCACCAGCAGCACAATCCATCGCGTTCAAGACACCACACCTCAGACGGTCTCAAGGTACCGGGAAAAGAAAACCCGAACCCAAAGTTACGTGAAAAGGGTTAAGTAAAAGTCAAGAATAAAAGAGTCGTTCTTTTTTTCCAAGGAAACCCCCTTTCCGCTCTGACTCTCAACTTTAAGTTGGTGTGGGAAATCCGGAAGATGTGAGATGAAAAATGGTCTGCTATTCTTTCTGCAATCGATTTGTGAATATAATAATAAAGTTCTCCTTCCGGTCTGGTAATGGCACGAAAAAAGAAAGGGATGGTGATTCCCGGGAGGGGTTTCTGATTGGGTTGTGATTTTATTACCATTTGGTTGGTGGTAAAAGTGGAATCGACAAGCGTAAACAGTAGTGTGACTGGTTGGAGAGTTGCCGGAAGATTGATGTATGCATGATAATGTAAAAAGATTTCGAGATTGTTATAGTTTTTCAAATTTGTGTTGAAGTAATTTAAAGATTTCTCGTAAATTTAAATTTTGACTAATGTCCCAATATTCGACCAATCCGGCATTTTCTGTTGGTTTCACCGTTCCAGAACTATTCCTGGAGATTGCTAGATAGAAGAATATTGCAAGAGCCATTTCATCATCAATATCAATACTTAAACTTCAACTGCCGAAATTTTGTTTTTCGAAAATTATATTTTTCCCGTACTTAGGAGGTAATTTTTAACAACTTTTGTTCTACGAAAAATTTTACTTCTCATGTTTTATATTTTTCTTGTTTCAGTTTTAGTATTTTAATTTGCATTTATCTTGTTTAGTTTATGTTTGTTTCTGATAGTATTTGGCTTACTCTAACATTACCTTTTGTCATGTTTTACATGTTTTTACAGTCACTTTTTCAATTTTTGCTTGTTTTTCACATTTTCTACTACAAAACTTTACTATTATTAAATTAATTATTAATTCAGTTCAAAATCTAAGCATGTTTGCAATTTTAAGTCACAAATTCATAGAAGTTGAAAAGTGCTGAATTTTGTCAAAAAGTCACAATGCTTAGAATTTTATTTTAAAGTAAAATAAGAAATTTAAAGATCACATTTTTTTCCTTGAGAACAATTCCAGCCCAAAACAGGATGTTTTGTGTTCTTTTACTCAACCCTAACCAATTTTAATGAAACTTTTTATACATGTTATCCTATACACCATTTTTTTTCGCTAAAAAATTAAGTTTTACTGAACTTTCATCTACCGTAAACTGGGGTGACTTTGATAGGATTTCAATTTGTTTTCGGATTATTTTCCAACAGGTAAGGTTTTTCTAAAGATTATTATTTTTAGAATATGTACTGGGGTAGACCACACAAAGTCCATGCACTATTTCGGAAATAAAAGTTTTTTCAATAATGTTTAGAAAAATAGTAACGTTAAAAATCCTTAATTTTAATTCCGGGGTGACTTTGATAGTCATAGTTTTTCTTGTTAAAATCATATTTAAGATGTTCAAATTTTCTTTGCACGCTAAATGTACCATCACTAAAGTAGCTGATAGAGTTTTTAAGAAAAAAAAACAATGTTTATATTTAAGAGATAACTAAGAGTATAAGCTTTTTAGCAAAATACATATAAATTTTAGGTAAAATTGTTTAAAAGTCGGAATTTTGCCTGAAATTTGTTAAAACTAGTTTTGTTTGTAAAATTATCGATTTTTATTGCATTTTATACTGGATTCTAAGCACGAATCACAAGTTTTCACATTTTACATGAAATTTGTTCAACTGAAATTGCCTATAAATTTTGAGATTTTTTTTAAATTGTGTTTCAAAAACACATATTATTTATTATTTACAAACTTTTTTAACCTTCTCCTAGTGGAAAATTGTCCAAAGAATCCGAAAATGCATTCCGTTTTCTGATTAAAAATTATGTTCATTGAGAAAATCATGACACTTTGAGAAGTTTAAAATGATGACTTTCATCAAGATTTTCTTAACTATAGTAAACTAACTTTTTAAACCTGTCAAAATTTTATGAAAAGTTCTTCTTGAGGTACTTTGAACACTTCTCTACCACGCTCAGTATGTTTCTGAACCATTCCTTACGTATTTTAATTGTACTCATCATTTTGCGGAAAAATCGCAAACCTATCAAAGTCACCCCGTTTTACGGTACTGAAGTTTCAGTAAACGATTCAGTAATTCAGATTTTACTGAATTTTCAGTTAACTGACATTTGTCACTTTGACAGACAGTTTACTGTCGGATTCAGCAATCGGTGCTGGTATTTCAGTTATCAAAATTTGATTTTAGTACTGTTATTTATACAATTATTTCATAAAACCTCCAAACCTAAAAAAACGTTTGTTAAGCTTCGAGGCATTTGTTATTCACATTTTTCTTACATTTGTTTTCAAAGATCACAATACAAAATTTAAAAAAACACAACACATATGGAAGAGGATTTTCTCTCGGCAGCATCCATACAATAAGTAATAAGTGGCATTTCAGTTTGACAGATAAGCAGTTACTGATTTTCAGCGATTGCCGTATTTCAGCAAATGTGACGATTACTGAATCACATTCAGTTATTTATTTTTCTGAAATGTCAAGCCAATATTTGCTGTCTAGAATATGAAACACAATTGCTTATAGGATCTTTTCAAAACAAAACTCTAGATATAACCCGTTTTTGTGTAAATGGAGCCCGTTGCACTCGAGAATAACATTTGAGAAGGTCGTAATTTATTTAAATATTTTAATGTTTCGTTATTTATGTATTCTGTATCTCAAAGCCGTTGCATCTCATCAAAAAGTTATCAAAGACAATTTGTAGGAAATTTGACAAGCTTTCTGAAAAAAAACATTTCTTAATCCACCATTAGGTGGGTGGTGCCTTCCTCACATTTACACAGTAATAATAAAAATAAGTTTATGAAAAAATATATACCTGATACAGACTTTTCCAGAAAACATGCAGACTCTCATTTGAAGCAATGTGGCAACCGGGAGTTTCACATCTGGCGCGACTCTCGCACGTAAACAAAAAGACCCGGCCTTTTGAGGTTAGGCAAAAAATCGCCCTTTTTGTATCTACAAAAATCTTTTTCTTGGCATAACTTTTTAAATACTTAACTAAACAGAATAAAATTTAATACTACAAAACTACAAAACTTTACTATTATTAAATTAATTATTAATTCAGATCAAAAACTTAGCATGTTTGCAATTTTAAGTCACACATTCTTAGAAGTTTAAAAGTGCTCAATTTTGTCAGAAAGTTACAATGCTTAGAATTTTATTTTAAAGTTAAATAATAAATTTGAAGATCACATTTTTTTCCTTGAGAACAATTCCAACCCAAAACAGGATTTTTTTTGTTCTTTTACTGGTCTTAGGGGACCCCAAAACGATCAGAATAAGGTGGATCCGGCCAAAATCGGTTCAGCCAGTTCTGAGATAATCGTGTGGAAAAAAAATCATGTCTACACACATCCCCACAGACATTTGTTCAGAATTTGATTCTGAGTCGATAGGTATACGTGAAGGTATATCTAGGAGTCGTATTTAAGAAGTTCATTTTTCGAGTGTTTTTATAGCCTTGCCTCAGTGAGGTGAGGAAGGCAAAACACTGAAATAAAAATATTTTTTGATTTTTTTAATTTCAAGTTTTTAATATCAAATGTCGATATTCAATTTCTAAAATTTAAACAGTTTTTAACCTTTCCGATTTTTTCGATTAAACTATTTTCAACATTTTCAAAGGTCCAAAATAAGAGGTTTACATAAACTTATACTCCTTTAATTTTCATGCCAGTTAGCGTAGAATTCTGTTAGATTTGTATTATTTTAAGTTTCAGATAAATTTAGAAAAACAAGCAAAGTTTTCAAATTGCATAAAATATGCTACTTTCAAAAATGGTCAAAATGTCAATAAATTAAAGGAAAGATTAGATATTTTTAAATTTTGACCTCTTTTAGAATTCTGGTGCCAAAACTTAGAAAAAAAATAAAGGGTATATGTACCTATATGAGACTACGTACTAAATTGGGCTTACCAAACATAATTTAACAGGATTGTGCATTTTACCGAAATTTTTCGGGAATCTGTAACTTGGAAATGGTATTTGCTTTCAATATCAACATTTTGGAGGGCAAGAATAATTCACTTTTTTTCTTAAAAAATGCGAGTGGTTCTGTAAAAGACATGACCAGTATGAAATCAAACATCGAAAGAAGCTCCATTCAAACAATGTTAAAGAAAACGAAATGTTTGCAAATTTGAATTGGTTAGTAAATTTAGGTTATAATTTAAGTTTATTTTCATTTGAGTCGATTGCACTTATTGTAAGCACAAAATAAACTTTTTTTTCAAGTTTTTGAAATTTTAAAATAAGTCCATTTACGTTTTTTTAATTCACCCTAATAGTGTGCTTCTTAATTATTTCCGGTTGTCGATGCTCCATCATTGTCCAATTATTTGAGAGCAAAATTTCCTTATATTTCTGGGATCTGGGCCACAGTGCCACAAAGCCTTCGGTCATCTCCTGCACTGTACGCTTAGTCCGTTGACTGTAATTAATGAATGATTGAATCCCCAGTTCAATTTGCTGTTTAGGCCATAGGATATAACAAACTTGAACATCAATACTAGAAATTCCACATGAACAAATATCGAAAGCGAACGTCCTTTTTCCAAATCACAACAATGGATTGCAATTTTTACCAATCCACGCATCAATAACACCGCACAATACAACCAAACCCGTTTCCTCGTTGCAATTGAAGTTCAATGGGAAAAAATACGCTGCCTTTTAACTGTCGACTTCCCGTTCGATACAATGTTCTCAATTGTTGGTGAGGCAAATTTTCCCTTTCCTTTTCAAATTGTAGACAAAACGGAATTGGGAGTTGGGGGCAGGGGAAGTCAAACAACCATTGCTGCCATGATTGCTTACCTGATGAAAGGAAAATGTAATCAGAGAAAGGAAGCCGCCTCCATTCATGACAGGTGATTCATTGGGAGGATGATCCTCACACCTACGCTCCCCGGAGAAGAAGGTAAGATTCGGAGGGAGGAAAAATCGCACACGTTACAAGGCACACGCTACACGCCATAAATATAAAATGTAAATATAGTGTTTTCGATAAATAAAATACCGTTTTACATGTTTCATCACCTGGGTGTGTTCCCGCCCTCACCAGCAGCAGGGGAGAAAACGTGAAAACTTCGAAACATTTGTGGAGGAAGGGCGTGGAAAACGCAAGTGTGAAATTGAATTCGATGCCGAGAAGACAGCTCGCACCCCCCTCGTGGCCGGTGTGCAAAGTGGTTGGCGAAAATTCTGCAACATTCAAATGAGCTGCCATAAATCTTCCCGTTCGAAAGTAGCAATTTCTCCTCGTTTGATCCACGTGGCATCTCACGTGATGAAAATGAAGCAATTGTGTATCGCCTTCCGCAGCAGCAGCAACAGCCATCGAAATGGACCGTATTGGGGGGATGAGGAATGGTACAGGGTAGCGACATTTAAATTTTGTCTTGGTCTTGTCTTGGTCTTGTCTTGGTCTTGTCTTGGTCTTGTCTTGGTCTTGTCTTGGTCTTGTCTTGGTCTTGTCTTGGTCTTGTCTTGGTCTTGTCTTGGTCTTGTCTTGGTCTTGTCTTGGCCTTGTCTTGGTCTTGTCTTGGTCTTGTCTTGGTCTTGTCTTGGTCTTGTCTTGGTCTTGTCTTGGTCTTGTCTTGGTCTTGTCTTGGTCTTGTCTTGGTCTTGTCTTGGTCTTGTCTTGGTCTTGTCTTGGTCTTGTCTTGGTCTTGTCTTGGTCTTGTCTTGGTCTTGTCTTGGTCTTGTCTTGGTCTTGTCTTGGTCTTGTCTTGGTCTTGTCTTGGTCTTGTCTTGGTCTTGTCTTGGTCTTGTCTTGGTCTTGTCTTGGTCCTGTCTTGGTCTTGTCTTGGTCTTGTCTTGGTCTTGTCTTGGTCTTGTCTTGATCTTGTCTTGGTCTTGTCTTGGTCTTGTCTTGGTCTTGTCTTGGTCTTGTCTTGGTCTTGTCTTGGTATTCTCTAAGTCAAAACACAGAAAGAGTTGCCACCATGTCCGACCAGCCGCCAACCCGTCTGGTTCAGTGAAAAGTTAGTGTTTTTCGGTCGCGGCAACAGAAAAAGGGTCTCCAACAGACACAAGATGCTGTCGCAAGAAACACAAGCCATATCCGCAGCAGGGAAGGAGAAGGACTTAACACATGTGGCGCTAAGGACATTCGCAGCGTACGTGCCCCCCACGAGAGCGGTCTGAAGAGTGTCGTTTTCTGACGGAATTTCTCCTAGCGAACGATACAACTCCGGCGACTGACGGCAGCCAGTAATATATTGGAA
This sequence comes from Culex pipiens pallens, assembly GCF_016801865.2. Lineage (NCBI taxonomy): Eukaryota > Metazoa > Arthropoda > Insecta > Diptera > Culicidae > Culex > Culex pipiens. The sequence continues at coordinate 124,274,585 of NC_068938.1, forward strand.
TCATCTCGCTTTATTTTGATTTATAGCCGGAAATTGATTTGATTTCTTCTTTCCGACTTTCATCCTTTCGTTGGGAGAAACGCGCGCGAAAGTCGCCACCCTTTTTTGTCTTTTTGGCAAATCGTTGAATTTGTTCGATTTCAATCGCAATAAAACTTGGCTAGTAAAATAAATCGTGCCAATTTGAATATTTTACTACTTGTTGTTTGCCGCTAAGTTAGGACTAAAATTTACGACACATTCTAGTGCGAGCTTTTATTAAACGCCTATTTTAAAGCTATAAAAATCGATATTTATTCATTTCCAATTTAATTTAAAAATTCAAACTGAAAGTCCCTAAAAAGCGTAATCAATAAACTTGTCTAACAAACACAAAAAAGACAAAAACCGGAACACGAAATGCCAATATGTACTCAACCACTGTCATTTCCGCCGACAAATTGAGGCTACATGGCAAAAAAGAGCAAACAATGTCTAAAATTGGTGCTATCAGTCGCGGACCAAACAATTGAAAAATTAACGAAAACGAGTCATTTCTATGTGAAATGCATCAACTTTTCAAATGTTTTTGGCGGGCTCAATCAAATCAGCAAGATTATGAAGAAACTTGGCGTCCTGCATGAAACTTGGCATCATAAATTTAAACTTGGCTTCTAGAAGGAGACTTGGCGTCTTAAAGAAACTTGGAGTCTCGAAGAAATTTGGCAGTTTGAAATAAAACTTGGCTTCTAGAAGGAGACTTGGCGTCTTGAAGGAAATTTGGCATTGCACAATTAAACATGGCTTCCAGAAGGAGAATTGGCATCTGAATGAAACTTGGCGTCCTGAAAATGATTGACTTTTAGAATGAAACTTGGTGCCATAAAATTCGACATGGTTTCTGGAAAGAGATGCAGTGCGTGGCCGAATGGTTACGCTGTCCGCTTTGTAAGCGGATGATTCTGGGTTCGATTCCCATCTGCTGCAACCTTCCTTCGGATGAGGAAGTAAAATGTCGGTCCCGGCCTTGGTTGATAGGCCCTTAAGTCATTCCAGGTGTAAGAGTAGTCTCCATGCCATAAGTACAAACAACACACCAAACCAAGCCTACTCCGGTGGAATCGCTGGCGGCGATTGGACTCGCAATCCGAAGGTCGTCAGTTCAAACACTGGAGTGGAAGGTTCCATGGAGTAGAAAGAGGTTTGGGAGCTCTCCCCATTCAAGCCTTCGGACTCCTAGTCCTAGTGCCGTCCTGAAAATGAAACTTTCGGCAGGAGACTTGGCTTCTTCAAAGAAACTTGCTGTTTTAAAAATGATTGGCTTTTAGAAAAAAATGTGGTGCCATAAAATTAAAATTTTGCGTCTTGAAAGCAACTTTGCGTCAAAACTAAACATGGCTTCTGGAAGGAAACTTGGCTTCTTCAAGAAAACCTGACATCTTCAAAGAAATTTGCCGTCCTAAAAATGATTGGCTTTTAGAATGAATCTTGGTGCCATCAAATTGAACATAGTTTCTGGAAGCAGACTTATTAATTAAACTTGGCTTCTGGAAGGATAATTGGCGTATTGAAAGAAACTTGGCGTCTTGAAGGAAACTTGGCGTCATAAAATTAAACTTGGGTTTTGAAAGGGAAATTGGGGTCTCGAAGGTAACTTGGCGTCTTAAAAAAACTTGCCGTCCAGAAAATTATTGGCTTTTAGAATGAAACTAGGAAGGAGATTATGCATACAGAAGGAAACTAAAATTGAAGAAAACCTGGCATCTTCAAAGAAACTTGCCGTCCTGAAATTGGTTGGCGTCATAAAATTGAGCTTGGCTTCTGAAAGGAGAATATGCGTACTGAAAGAAACTAAAATTTAACTTGGCTTCTGGAAGGATAATTGGCGTATTGAAAGAAACTTGGCATCTTGAAGGAGAATTGGCGTATTGAAGGAAACTTGGCGTTACAAAATTAAACTTGGCTACTGGAAGGAGACTTTGCATCTCGAAGGAAACTTGGCGTTTCAAAGGAAACTTGCCATTCAAAAAATGATAAGCTTTAAGAATGAAACTTGGTGCCACAAAAATAAACATGGTTTCTGGAAGGACACTTGCGGTCTTCAAAGAAACTTGCAGTCCAGAAAATAATTAGGTTTTAGAATGAAACTTGGTGCTATTAAATATAACATGGTTTCTGGAAGGGGGATTGGCTTCTTAAAGGAAACTTGGCGTCTCATAGGAGAAGGAGAAGAAATTAAATTTGGCTTCAGGAAAGAGTCTTGGCGTTTTTCCTATATTTTCGTAAGTTTTCAATACATTGTTCTCACGATCATTACATCTCAAAATGATAAATTTCAAGTAAAGCTCCAGCGAAAGATCTACTGCCTTTGTTGCCAACATAAATTATCCACTCCAAGACCACATAATCCATATTAGAAAACTGGAAGTGATTCGTCGTCGTGCTCGGTCGTATTTTCCTCCAAAGTCCTCGAGTCGATTTCCAACTTTCTTGCGAAAAGAGAAAAGTTCTTTGGCTCTCATCCCACCGTGCCAAAGCGATAAATTATTCTTAATATATATTTCGGAGCAAAGTTTTTTTTTTGTTATTCCCTCTGTTGCTCCGCCGACTATTGTTGAGTGTATGTTTCCATGGTTTATAACGACGGCAGCTTGTCACAGCGCGACCAGAGATACTTTACATTCCAGCTTGAGTGGCGGTATTTCTTCTTTTCTTGAGCATCCCAAACAGTCAAAGTTTATCACCAAACTTGCCAGTCTGCTCTCGACGATGAAATATTCCAAATTTTCATCATCATTTCTCATATGTGGCTCTGTCTGCGTTTGAGTTTATGTTTTCAGAAAAAAAAAGTTTAGGCCCTTCCTAGGGAGGGAAGAATTCTTGGCAGACCAAGAATCAAATCAACATATAAAAGGATAAGGATTTGTTCCTCTTCAGGGCAGACATCTCGGAGACAATGCTCGACAATGCTAGCTACTTGGGAGGAAGCGCTCGGAAATGATTCAATAATAATCATAATTTTCTTTGTCATCGCTTTGGCTCCCCCCTTTTGTGTGTGTACTTTTGGAAGATTGTCAACTTCCCTTCACGGCCGATAGAGCAGGTCTTTATCATAGAATTAAGGACAAGGACACCCTGCTAGGGGGTAGTTTTGGTCTGATCTTGCTTGAAATCGCAAACCTGAAACAAGACAAAAAGTGACAAAGTCACTCCAATATACAACAACATCATCCTAGCAAGGGGAGGCTGCGTTGCATCCAAGGATTAAGTTCCTCATTTCCTCATGTAATAATGAGAGAGTCGTAACTATTTATTGAATCCGTTTTCCGACGGTGCATCGGTCGCCACCACAAAGAAATCCGGATTTTGGCCCAAATACCGCACATCATCAAAGCAGTTCCAGCGGTGACGTCCAAGGAGGTTAGGCTCAAAATCTCAACCACGTCTACATCGCCACATCATCATCCTCTCCCCCCCTAAGTCGTAGTAGTCGTTATCGTAAACCCTTAGCCAGCTGGACGCCTCATTTCGCTAAACATTGGTCCCACTTTGCGGAGGAGGAAGATGACAACCATGGAAAAGAAGAAGAAAATTTTGCACCAGCCCAAAATGGGGTATTTGTTTCGTAGTGTTGGGTCTTCTGAGGGTACGGTTGAACTCTGATGGTTTGACAATGATAGTTTCAAATCTGTTAAGATTTTCTGAGAAAACAAAACTTTAAAGAAATAGCTGTCAAATTCCCAAGTAAATTCACTGAAAGAAGATGAATGTCAAACCATCGGTGTTCAACTGTAGTGGTTGTGGTGGCGCTCCTTGTCGTCGAGTTGTTACGAACCGGAAATGGAGGAAAAATAAAGAGGCTGAAAGATCGAGATTGTCACCGACCGACCACCCACACGTTATTATATGGAAAACGGCCCTGGCATAATGTCGCCGTGACAGGTTCTGCTGCCATGAGTAGGAGGGTGGTGGTGCTTTGAAGTCAGAAAGTTGGCTCTTGCTGGTTGGTGCGGATGTCATGTCCACGAGATGAGGCCGGAAACTGGCAGAAGAATCTGGCACCGGTGTGGGAGGAAAAAACAAACGCAGCCATAAACGGGATATTAACGTTAAGCACGATATTTAGCCGAACATAAGCCGCTCAACTGTTGGTGATGAGAAGAATGGGGACAAGGATATGGCGTACGTGGGATGTTGTTTAGTACGGGTGAGGGTTTCGTTGGATGGGGATTTTGTTAACTATATTATTGAAACATGCTTTTGGAAAGAGACCACACCATTTTGTGAATCATTCCAAGATGTTTTATAATTTAAATCAGATCAAAAGAAATACAAAACAGACATCATTTTCTTATTTTCCATTAAACTTCATAAAAAAGAGGTTCTTGAATAAAATACAAGATTTATTTAAAAATTCAAGGAGTTATCATTGTCTGTTCCAATATATTTTTAAATATCAAAAAAATTTTTTTTGGAGATAACATTAAAATCAATGAATAATTTAAATAAAGCTATCTTCGCATAACTCGAACCCATACCATACCATACCAATCAGCATAGCGCACCAGGTACGCGTGCTGTAGCAAGAAAACGTTTCCATCTTTCTCGGTCTTGTGCTGCTACTCTCCAATTTCCCAGGTTACAGATCTTCCGGATATCACCATTCACTTGATCTCCCCACCGTGCGCGCGGTTTCCCTGCTCTTCTGCCTGTTCCGCCAGCTGGTTCAGCGCGGTCAAATAGCAGTCTGACAGGCTGGCTTTCGTCCATTCGGGCGACATGGCCGGCCCACCTGAGCCTCCCGATCTTCGCCTGGGTGGCGATGGTCGGTTCTTCAAGAAACGCGTGCAGTTCGTGGTTCATGCGTCGTCGCCACACTCCGTCAGACACCTGCACTCCACCGTAGATCGTTCGTAGCACCTTCCGTTCGAAAACTCCAAGGGCACGTTCGTCCTCCTGCCGCATCGTCTAGGTCTCGTGGCCATAGAGGACTACCGGTCTGATCAGTGTTCTGTACATCGTCAGCTTCGTGCGGCGTTGCACTCGATCCGAAGTGAGAGTTTTCCGTAATCCGAAGTACGCACGATTCCCAGCAAAAATACGAGTCCGGATCTCTTTGCTGGTGTCGTTGTCGGCGGTTACCAGCGATCCCAAGTACACGAACTCGCTCACCTCCTCCAACTCATCACCATCCACAGTTAGAGGGGTGAGACTTGGGGGGCCGACATCCTTCGAACCCCTTCCTCTCATGTACTTCGTCTTCGTCGTATTCATGCCAAGTCCTACACGCCTTGCTTGTACCTTCAGTCGGGTGTAGACGTCCATCACCGTCTCCAGGTTTCTTGCCACAATGTCGATGTCATCGGCAAAAGCAAGCAACTGGTAGGACTTGTTCATAATCGTGCCACTCGTTTCGATGCCCGCCCTTCGAATAATGCCCTCAAGGACGATGTTGAACAGCGCACAGGATAAGCCATCACCTTGCCGCAGCCCTCGGCGTGATCCAAAGGGTTCCGCTAATTCCCCCGAAACACGCACGTGACACATCACACCATCCAAGGTAGCCTTGATCAGCCGAGTCAGTTTATCCGGGAATCCGTTCTCGTGCATAATCTGCCATAGCTGCTCGCGGTCGACTGTATAGGACTGTATCATAGGCCGCCTTGAAGTCGATGAAGATGTGATGTGTGGGCACGTTGTACTCACGACATTTCTCGAGGATCTGTCGGAGACAAAATATTTGGTCCGTGGTGGCGCGCGCGCCAGTGAAGCCCGCTTGGTAGGGCCCCACGAACCTCCTTGCGTGGGGTGACAGCTGACGGCAGAGGATCTGGGAGAGGATTTTGTAGGCCGCGTTGATAAGCGTAATGCCGCGGTAGTTGCCGCAGTTCAGCTTATCGCCCTTTTTGTAGATGGGGCACCCGACACCATCCATCCATTCCTCCGGTAGCTTCTCCTCCTCCCAGATCTTGGAAATCACGCAGTGAAGCGCCCTCGCTAGTTTCTCTCCTCCATATTTGAAGAGCTCACCGGGTAACCGATCCTTTCCGGCAGCTCTGTTGTTCTTCAGCTTCCTGATCTCCCTCTTCACCGTCTCCAGATCAGGTGCTGGGAACTGTTCATCAGCTGCGGGCGCTCCAAGGTTGACTCCATCGCCGTCTCCGTTCGCTTCATCGCCGTTGAGGTGCTCGTTGAAGTATTGCTTCCACCTGTCCAACACCTCGCTCTTGTTTACGATCAGGTTTCCACCACTGTCCCTGCACACGTCGGCTCGCGGCACGAAGCCTTTGCGGGACCGGTTCACCTTCTCGTAAAACTTCCGCGTTTCGTTAGCTCGGAATAGCTGCTCCATTTCTGCGCAATCCCGGTCTTCCTGCTGGCGCTTCTTAAGCTTGAAGACCGCGACCTGCCGATTCCGAGCCTGCCTGTATCGTTCCACGTTCCCTCTCGTCGCCTTGTGCAGCTTCTTGTCGTAAGCTGCTTTCTTCTCGGCGGTAATCTGTTGGCACTCGTCGTCGTACCAATCATTCCGACTGACTCGGATCGCACTACCCAGTGTGGCTTCCGCTGCACTGCCGATGGCTGAGCGAATACGGCTCCAACCATCTTCGAGCGAGGCTGCGCCAAGTTCCTCCTCACCTGGCAGATTCGCTTCCAGCTGCTGCGCGTAACTGTGGGCCACTTCCCCGTTCTGGAGACACGCGGTGTTGAACGGAGGGGCCCGCCGGCTTCGGCGTTGGTTAAACACCGTCGACAGCTTTGAGCGCATGTCAACTCCAACTAGGTAGTGGTCCGAGTCAATATTCGCACCGCGAAAGGTGCGCACGTGCGTTACGTCCGAGAAGAATCGGCCGTCGATCAGGACGTGGTCGATTTGCGTTTTCGTCCGTTGGTCAGGTGATATCTAGGTGGCTTTGTGGATGTCCTTGCGAGGAAAGTAGGTGCTCCTGACCACCATTCCACGGGAGGCTGCGAAGTCGATGCAGCGTTGGCCGTTGTCGTTCGTGACCGCATGTAGACTTTCTGGGCCTATTGTCGGTCGAAACATTTCCTCCCTTCCGAACCGAGCGTTCATGTCCCCAATGATGATCTTTACATCCTGCCGCGGACAGCCGTCGTACACCTCCTCCACCGTCGCGTAGAATGCTTCCTTCTCATCATCGGTCTTTTCTTCGTGGGGGCAGTGCACGTTGATGATGCTGTAGTTGAAGAAACGGCCTCTTATCCTCAACTTACACATCCGCTCGCTGATCGCCGTGAAGCCGAACACGCGATCCTGCATCTTGCCCCGCACGATAAAGCCGGTACCCAGCTTCTTGTCCTTGCCGCCGCTCAGATAATACGGGAATTGGTCTGTCGACCTGGCCAGCACCTGCTCCTCCTCCAAGCACACCTCCTGCAGTGCCACAACATCGAAGTTGCGAGGTTGCAACTCCTTCGCTAAGGCGAATTCGAAACCCAGGAAATTTAAAGACCTGCAGTTCCAAGAGCCGAGTCGCCAATCGGTGGTCTGCTTTTCTATGGGCTTCTGCCGTTTGTTCCGGATTTCTAGCCTTCTTGCCATTCGCGATCCTCTTTTTCGGTAGGCAGCCTTATCAGGGCTGCGCTACCTAGTCTCGGGGTGGAGAACCACCTAAGGGCTACCGAGACCTAGCCCCGGTTTTCTCACGCTACCGTAACTCGAACCCGCTGCACTTAAAAGGGCCTTGCATTGTTTCATCAAGTCAAACGTTATAAATGGGTATTTTTTCCATTTCTTTTTATTTTCAACCTTTCTTTGGTTTATTGCAGTTAAAAGCAATTTAGAATAAATGTTTGAGAATTTGCTTTAATATTTAATGCAGGTAATCAGGCTCCATTTGAATCTGTGAAATTACATTTTTTCAAAACCTATAGACAGATCGTCAGCTGTGTGCTATCTTGTGACAACGACCATTTAGTATTATTCGAGGAAATTGATTTTTGAAGTTTGATGATAAATATTGTCTAAACTATGAATGGTAGAGTCAAACTTTTTGGAGCAATCGGTTCGTATACTATCGCTTAACAAACGCTCCAAGTTTCAACTAATTTGGTTACACCAGTTAAAAGATACAGTAAATTATGTAAACAAAAATCTGAAAAGCACGTGTCACAAGTGTGTTTCGAAAGTAAAATTGTACTACGTGTCACAAGTGTGCACAGAATTCCCATACAAACTAAAATAGACTTAAATCAATAGTTTAACTGACTTAATCAGTATATTTTCAAAAACAAAAGGTTGCATTGCCTTTAGAAAGTATGTGTGTACATACATTTGTGAAAAACAAGAAAAAATTTCCACATTTTCCAACAACATGTATGACGTGTCACAAGTGTGCACGATCATTTTGATGGTAAATTGGTCCATGTCACAAGTGTGTATTGCGATATCCGGGAAACGGAAGCGAATTTCCAAAATCCGGTTAAAGCATCTTGTAGTGTTTGTAAAGTATAGCAAAACGTCATCATTAACTCATTTTCGACCAAAATGGTCTATGTCACAAGATAGCACACAGCTGACGAGATATCGCTGTTATTGTGTTTATATTTTTTTTAGCTTAAATCAGCGACATAAATTTAAAATAAAAATATTTGAAATGGACAATTAATTTTGAATTTGATAATTTAAAGTTGGTAAGATTTTGTGCATTTTTATTTTTTGTATATATTTTATTTAGCCCAATAAAAATGTTATCCTTGATTTTAAAACCAAATAGCGTAACTCAACGGCACAATTTTAGTCCGTACTTCTTTATGGTGTAAAAATTTGGAGTTTTCGTTTCTTAAATCACATGCCTTAAGTTATAATTATTTTTCAGGTTAACAAAACATGTTTTTCCGTAACAAATAAATATTGCTGTTTAAAAAAATCTCAAACATTTTTTTTTAATTTCTAAATATTTTGGAAAGAAAAGATTTTACTCAGTAATATTAATCATTGAACTATTTTAAAACAAAGTTCTCTCAGTTTAAATTAATTTAAGAATACCTCAGTTTTTATTTTTATTTTTACCTAGATATGGCAAACGCAAATTTTATTACAAGTTTTTGTCCCTAAGAATTCAGATGGCAAATAAATATTGCTACAAACTTTAATGTTTACTGAAAAAACTTGTACTGTTGATTATTTCAAGTACCGTAAACTGGGGTGACTTTGATAGCCCGGGGTGACTTTGATAGGTTTTTCAAATGCCCGTCAAATTAATATCTAAACATTTTTGAGAATTTTGAGTATGTAAGCATTAAGGGATAGCTTATTATCGAACATATATGCAAAAATGTGACTGTTACATTGGATGTATCAAAATTAGTGGCCAAATCAAATTTCTATCAATGTCACCCCGGGCTATCAAAGTCACCCCAGTTTACGGTACATTTTATATCGTTTATTTCTGAATTTTGGATCAAATACGGCACTTTTAGGCTCTTTACAATTTTTGAAATTTTGAGCTATGGATCGGAAAAAGACGTCAATCGTGACGATAATAAATATGATCATAAATTCATCGATATTTTCCATTTTTTTGCAGTAGCAAAGCAGGTATTGAATTTAGACAAATAAACAAACAGATATTTGTACTATAAGGACATTTTTGTAAAGCATTTTTTTTTTCGTTTTGAGAAATCGAAACAATGAAATCGAAAAAGTTATTTCACTATTTCAGTCTAATTACACCTTCCAAAATAACACAACTGTTTACTGTGAAAATTACTTTCAACTTAAATACTTGTTTTTTGTTAATAAGGCTTCATCCATAAATTACGTCACGCTAAAATCAGCCAAAATTAACCACCCCCCCTCCCTTTGTCACGCTTTGCATGCAATGTCACACTTGCTTAGTAAACAGCTGGTAAGTTGCTCAGTAAACATCGAAAAAGTTCGAGTTTGTTTGTCATAATCTAATACCTCCTTAAGTTTTATAATGTATAGCTTTCTTTTTAACTCAAAATTTTAGTTGAAGTTAATGTCTCTCGACTCTGGCGAACAAATAAAAAAATCTAAAAATTGAATTACAAGGTTTTAACATTTGAATGAAAAAGTGTTTTAAAATGATTTTGCAATCTTTAATTTTCCAAATATCAAAGTATCGGCGAAATTTTTTTTCTCGAAAAAAAACTTTTTGCAGTACTGTACAACGGAATTTCACAAAAAAAGTATTGTTGATCGATCTCAAATATGCTAAAAATGATTTTTTACGCAGGAAAATGCATTTCAAATTCTTTTCAGTTCATTAGACTTTTTTTAATTAAAATTTTGAAGTTTTTTGAAAAAATATTTTTTTTGCTCAATGATTTTTCGGACCGATTTTGTTGGAGGGGGGGAGAGGGGGCGAAATAAACTTCAAAAAATGTTTGCAACGGCCTTAATACATAAAATTTTAAATTTAGTTTTTTGCTCTCCCCTTCGACCTCAATTTGAGCCGAGGGATAAAATCATGAATTAAAATTGAAGTTGCCTGTAGCAATTTGATATGAATATGATGAAATCTCGGAATTGTTGAGCCACAAATTTTTAGAATTGTGCGTATGGAAATTTTGTAAGCTCTCATTAATTTACATCTCATATTACCATGACACGAGTTTCCATCCCTTCAAATCACTCTAATTACACCAAACACAAATGCATCAGCCTTCAAACCCATCAACCAAACTCATCAGCATGCACCTGATGCTTGCACAGGCAAAAGAGGGATCAACACCATCATCCTTTATCCCGACGCAAAATACGATTGTGTTAAAACATGAATATGAATGTTGCATAATTTTCACTTCCCCTCCTCCGGCTTCCAGGTGCAAACTTGCACCATCCTCTCCAACGCAGTTTCCGCTCCCCTCACAAGTTGAAGCCAGGTGCAGACACAAAAACATGCGAAAAAGTGAAAAACATACACACGACTTTAGGAAAAACAATCCATTCCCAGACTCCACCTGCTTTTGTTGAGTGCTCAACACCGGCAGGTCGGTTGGTTGGTTGAGAGGTGGAAAGTTTATTTTCAGGGGGGAGAAAAGCGGGGTTGGTTGGTGACGATGAAAAAAAGGGCTGTGACAACATAAAAGCAGCAAGAGCTGTGAAAAAACGCACTTTAGCCAGCAGTAGAACCAAAAAGGACATGTGACATGATGCATGCGAGCTGGCAAAAAGGGATTTGTTCTGGCTTCGGTAGATTCCCTTTTCCTGTGTACGGAAGAGGGATGATGATGAACTGAGCTCGGGATCTAGCTCTCTCTCTAGCAAGTCTGGAACTCGAGCCTTGGCTTTGGGCTTATGCCGCAGTGGATACGTGTGATAAATTAAGATGTACACACGTGGCAGGTTAGGGGAAAACAGAGGGTAGGGGGGAGTGAAATTTTATACCTGACTCGGAGGTTTGGGGAAGGATGATTTCCGGGAAACTGTTCCTACTCTTTTCAGGTGGGGAAAACTTTGACGACCCGGATGACACTCACGCTCTCACTCAAAGACCTGGCATGTTTTCTACGCCATAATGGTGATGAAAATGGATAGCGGGAATAATAATGAGATGTTTTGACAGCTGCGGTTCAGTTAACATCCATTTAGGATCAGGTTGCACACCACACACACACCGGGATTCGAGGGGCTGACGAATGGAAATTTCCTGATTGTGTCATAAATATTAAATTAAGGCCACAAGGACAAATCAACCGTCCAACCCCCACAGCTTCTAGGAGCGGGTGGTCAATATTTGCTCATTGAATCCGTGCAATTACGGTGGAGGTTGGTTAGTGGTCTTTTGGTTGGCTGGTTGGAAGGGACTGACCGCAAGTGATAGCCGAGATTGATTCAAATGTCACGCTTTGCTGCGGTCAGGTGACGCATGGTGAGGTCTTCTGTCAGGAGGGTAGGTTAATCTAATCTGTTATGAGGTTTCCGCTAGCACTAAGGAAGGAAGATACGATTAATCAGTGGATGATACTGGGGAGACATCATGTGTCAAAGTGGTCTTGTTGGAAATAGACAATAATGTTTAAATCTCCTCAAACTTTAAATGAGAACTATATATTGAGTTGGAAGTGAACAATATTTGTTCTAAATCAGCAAAACAATTGGTTCGATGAATAAGATTCATGTTAAATCAAAGCTTGAAGACATTGGAAATTATTTATAACAACAAAATACAAAATAATCTAGAAAAATGAAATAAAAATAAATTTATCTTTAAAAATTTAGGTTTGGTTCATGCCTTTATGCCTTCCTCAACTCAATGAGGAAAGACTATAAAATCACTCGAAAATTGAACTTAGTAATTTGACCTCATAGACTAGTGATTCTCAACCTTTTTCGGTCCATTTTTCCCTTGGCTAATTTTCAAGATCTTCATTCATATTAGTGTTAAAAAATAAGCCAAAACTCTCAGAACTTTTTGTAGAATTGTTTGTTTTAACAAAACACGAAAACTAACAAAAATCGAAATTAAAATCAGGCGAAAAATAAAGAAAAGTTCATGTCTGCAACAATAAAAAAAACTTGAGGAAATTCTTCAATGTTATAATATTTTCGAAAATTGAAATTAAATACATGATCTTCATATAAATAAATACATTCATATAACATAAATACAGCCATTTTTCAAAAAAAAAAAAATAGAAAAAAAACTATTCCAGAACTGCTCATGTTTTCAACTATGTGAAAATTCACAGAAGTCACACAAATTCACAGATGTTTGAGCGAATGCAAAAGCTCACAAAAAATATAATCTTTGAGAAAAAAATAAAAAAAGGAAAATCACCATCACCTTCTTTGTCATAATGGTCATGCCTGTACCATAACCACCTGCAACTTTTTTCTACAGATATTTGTGCTAATAAGAAATTTTACAAAAAAAAAAATCAAAATGGAAAAAGTTACGTAATGTCAATGTTCTCTTTATTTAGTTTGGGGGAACTAGTTAATTTGTTATTTTATGTTTGTCGGAGAAGCAGTCGATTGGGCGGTCTCTATCACTCAAGTATCGGACTAACATTCCCATCCACTTCCCCGTGACCCTACCAATGGTCGTGGCCCGCGCCGGTATTGATCAGCATGATAGGGGCCTTTGAGAAGTTGCGAAACGAGATAAAGATAGAAAGATAGCACCCACTCATCTTCCACGGCTCGTGGATGTAACTTCTGGAGGTTCTGCACCCAAAGTTAAAGAACGAGGGGATAGTCCTCATGAAAAGAAATGTGAGGAAAGTGCTATATTGCGAGAGTATAGTCCTCTCGCGTGTTTCATTCGTTCATTGGAACAGTTCATCCTATTGAGTGGCTTATATGGACAAACGACCGCCACTTAGTCACCGAACCATGGTGGCCCATACGGCAAAGGCACGGTTCAATATGTCGAAGGTCTTGGGTTCGAGTCTCGGTACCGGTACTTTTTTTTTTTTTTGATAGATGAACTTTTTTGGAAAATGAACCATGAGTAAAGTACTCTCGGTAATTTCGGGATTTATCCTCTCCGTCCGCACACAGTACCATTTTACTACCGAATCGTGCTCTTTATCCTCTCGTATGCCGTATGCCGTGTTCAAGAAGTCATTTTGAGCAATTTATATTTTTACGAAAATCTTTACTTCTCTTTTTATGTTTTTCTAGTTTTATTTTTAGTATTTTAATATGCATTTATCTTATTTTCTTATCTTATTTTATCTATGTTTTCAGAATTATTTTGCCAATTCTAATTTTTTCATGTTCATGACTGTAAACCACTTTCTAAATTTTTTGCTTGGGGACTGCTTGGGACACTACAAAAATTACTGCATTCTTCTTTTTACTTAAAATATAGGAAATAATAGTGAAAAACACAGCCAAAGTTGACCCCTAAAAAATGATATTTTTTAGGAAAGTTACATAAAACACGTGGGTAATTCTCTACCAACTCACACGAAATAGGAAAAAGTTGCCCCGACCCCTCTTCGATTTGCGTGAAACTTTGTCCTAAGGGGTAACTTTTGTCCCTGATCACGAATCCGAGGTCCGTTTTTTGATATCTCGTGACGGAGGGGCGGTACGACCCCTTCCATTTTTGAACATGAGATAGAAATTTGGTGTGAAAGAGACTTTTATGTAAAATTGGATGCCCGATTTGATGGCGTACTCAGAATTCCGAAAAATCGTATTTTTCATCGAAAAAAAACTCTAAAAAAGTTTAAAAAACTCTGCCATTTTCCATTACTCGACTGTAAAAATGTTTGGAACATGTCATTTTATGGGAAATTTTATGTACTTTTCGAATCTACATTGACCCAGAAGGGTAATTTTTTCATTCAGAACATTTTTTTTTCATTTTAAAATTTCGTGTTTTTTTCTAAATTTGCAGGGTTTTTTTAGTGTGTAACAATGTTCTACAAAGTTGTAGAGCAGACAATTACAAAAAAATTTATGTGTAAACATAAGGGGTTTGCTTATAAACATCACGAGTTATCGCGATTTTACGAAAAAAAGTTTTGAAAAAGTTGGTCGTCGTTGATCATGGCCGTTCATGGTCACCCACGACAGACACGGACGACGAAACAAAGAGAAACGCAAAAAGTAACTTTTTCAAAACTTTTTTTTCGTAAAATCGCGATAACTCGTGATGTTTATAAGCAAACCCCTAATGTGTATATATCAAAATTTTTGTAATTGTCTGCTCTACAACTTTGTAGAACATTGTTACACTCTAAAAAATAACCCTGCAAAGTTAGAAAAATCACGAAATTTTAAAATGAAAATTTTTGTTCTAAATGAAAAAATGACCCTTCTGGGTCAATGTAGATTCGAAAAGTACATTAAATTTCCCATAAAATGACATGTTCCAAAAAAATTTACAGTCAAGTGACGGAAAATGGCTGAGTTTTTTAAACTTTTTTAGAGTTTTTTTCGATGAAAAATACGATTTTTCGGAATTCTGAGTACGCCATCAAATCAGGCGTCCAATTTTACATAAAAGTCCCTTTGACACCAAATGTCTATCTCATCACCGTTTTAGGCTGCAAATGATTGAAAAACACCTCTTTTTTCGCATGTTTGAATAGAAGGGGTCGTACCGCCCCTCCATCACGAGATATCAAAAAACGGACATCGGATTCGTGATCAGGGACAAAAGTTACCTCTTAGGACAAAGCTTCACGCAAATCGAAGAGAGGTCGGGGCAACTGCTGTGTGAGTTGGCAGAGAATTACCCACGTCAAGCTTTAAACCTAAAACTTTCTAAAATTTAAAGAGTTTTTCTTTCCATACCTTTTAGAGATCAAAAATCGGTTGAAAATTTATTTTTGGCGATTTTTTTAAATTGAAGCCCATCTATAGGCGGGGTTCGGTTGGAGAGTGTTAAA
Organism: Culex pipiens pallens; assembly: GCF_016801865.2. Lineage (NCBI taxonomy): Eukaryota > Metazoa > Arthropoda > Insecta > Diptera > Culicidae > Culex > Culex pipiens. The sequence continues at coordinate 124,289,903 of NC_068938.1, forward strand.
AGCAAAAATAACAAAATTTCCATATTTACTGTTCAATTTGTTTATCAGAAAACATCCATAAATATGAAAATATTTTTGAATTGTTTTAGTTGATTATATGTCTGTTTTCATAGATATTTCAAGGTTGGCTTTTGATCCCTATTAAAAAAATAAAATGTCCACGATTAAAAAAAAAATATGAGCAATACCAAATTGTTTAAGCTTAATAATTTATATTGAAAAAGTGGTAAAGGTTCGTCCATAAAACCACTCGATTTTTTATTGGCAAATAATGGTTTCTCCATTGAGTTGTGTAAAGAGAACCAGGCCCAAAAACAAAAAAAAACAATTGCCATTAAAAATATCATGAAATATCATCTAAAAATTCAACCATAACTTAATCAGGTTTGAGTTTAAGTATTGTCAGTTTCCTTGAAAAGATGAAATGTCTCACCAACTCCACATTCACCTCCAGTGAACCATTTTGATAGCCATAAAGTTGCGACCAACCGGTACTAACCTGCAAAGATAGAGAAAATAAAAGTCAAATATTAAAAATCTATACACCTACCAGCCCCAAACCGCACTCCGGTCCCTTTTGGGAAACGCCGGTCATAAGTGTAGGTATTCCAGGTCCCCCCCCCCCTCGTTTTCGTCCTTCCCGATATCCCTCAAGAAAGTTTACCCCCCGAGATCAAACAGGGAGGATATTATACGACCTTGCTCCGCGAAAGAAGTTCGAAGGCAAACGACGGAAACGTATAAATGTGAAATTCATGAGCTTGAAATTTCCACCGCTTTTCTTACGGGTTCTTTTTTTTTCTTTGATGGTTGTTTTCGTTGTTTACGGCAAGGGTCCTGATTTTCGACTCAATGAAAAGAAACCACTCACTCATCGCCTATCCATTCGCCACCTATTCCAACCCGCTAGCATTCATGAGCGAATGAGACTCGCATCCAGCCAGCGAGTGGCCCGAACTGTTCACTCAGCGAACAAATACATCGTGAAAATTTTTGCCTACTCCGTCGCTTGACTACACTCACACACTACCATGCTCAGCGAAGAGCCATTCTCACAAAATGCTAGCGCGGCAGTCTTTTTGTCTTCACGCCCTAAGTTTGCCATCAATTTGGTTTTTTCTTTGTGGAAGTTTGTTTGAATGGTGTCTGTAATGTTATGAAATCAAAATAAATGCACAATTGAATTGATAACATTGATTTTAGGCAACCTAAATGAATGAGTATAACGCAGCGCATCAGAGAATAAATGTTTTCAGTTCAGAGTGATCGGTGACGTTCGGCCTGCCTGAGCCGTTCGGAGACTGAGCCGATCAGAGAGAGAGAAGAGTAGAAAAGAGAGTGTTCGGGAGCGAATGGTGATAGAGTGACAAACGGTAGGAATTCATCAGGGCAGTATCGCGTCGCCTGCTATTTGTGCTCGCGAATGGAGTGGTTGATTTTGAGCAATCAGGACCCTTGGTTTACGGTACTAAAGAGCCAAAAGAGAAGCGGAAAATGGAAAACCCCGGAATGACTCAACTATTTTGGAGAGCAGCATCTGGGTAAGGTAGAATGGAAAGTTTTTCCTTTTTTCCTCGAGAAATTTTCAGGCTATTAAGTTTGATTTCTTATTTGGATCCGCTAAACTGAGCCGAGAAGCTTTAAGAAAATATTGTTTTTGACTAGTTCGATCAATAAGTTTCATGGAAGATAAAATTTGTTATAGGGATCATAAAAATTAGTTTGACAAATTTCAAATAGTTTTTCAGCACCACTTTTAAGGAAGGTGTCAAAACTAATAGCTTTCAGCCCATTGAAGCACAAAATTTGCCTCCCATTCATACCTTCCGTGGGAAACCTTGCCAACTTTAAATTTTATGGTGTCTTTCAAGAAGAGATAAACAATGGCCAAGGGATTTGCACTAAAGTTCAGCTGAGCGCAGAGCAGCAGTTGAGTTGTAAAATTTGAAATTAATTACGATTTGCATTTTTTAGCAATTAGGTTTGCCCTGAGACTTCCGGGTAAGTCAAGTGCTGATAGAAGAGGATAAAGTTATCCTTATTTCCGGGGTAAAGTGAATTTAATGAACATGAACGGGGGTGCCACCTACACATGATGGGATTATGCAAATCGGAGACAATTATATGAGCTTTCTCTCCAGACGGGATATGCGGTTTTGAGACGACGTGAAGAAGGGGGAGTTTATATAAACTTAGCTTGGATGGTTCTTCTATGTCACACCGGAAGTAAAGTGCGTGCTTTGTGACGATGATAACATTGTTACTATATGATACCGTAAGATGATGTAAGATTGAACTCAACAATAATCAAAATGTTAAGGAATCCAATCCCAATCCCAATCCCAATTTATTCTCAATTCCAATCCCAATCCCAATCCCATTCCCAATCGAATCCAATCGAACAATATTTTAAATTCGATTAATCAAAATTGAAAATGTAATATTTTAAGAAAATTGGTTTTGGCACAAAGTAACCCCATCACACAACCAACCTAACAGTAGCAATATGAAACATGTGTTGCTCTCTCTTCCCATGCCAGCCCAGACACGAAACTTTATTGAGTCGTCTGACGGCAGACTCCTCTTCCTGTCTGTTGTTTAGCCGGCTTTTTGGCTTTCGAGAGAGGTGGATGGCTATGGTCTCTTGTTCAATTTTAATTAAGTAAACACATAACACGCCGCTGGCAGCGCAGATTAACTGCGGTAAATTATCCATCATTCGGTTAATTAGCTCAATCTGTTGTTGCGTCTGGTAGCGCAGACAAAACACAAACTTTTTCGAGGGAAAGAGGAAACTTTAACCCTCAATTGTTAATTTTTATGGAATTTTTAAACTGTTCAAATTATTTGAGCAGTTTTGTTTTCCAATTTACTTAAAACTGTTACTGATCTGATTTTGTAGAATAGTTCAAACATAGATCGAAAACCCGACTTATTCATCGTCTGTGATCAGCCTAAAGACCTCGCAATTTGGCCAAAAGGTTTTCTGCCACTTTTCCATAATTTCTCTACCGGCCATAAACAATTCGAAAAAGCTTGTAGCTGTTCAGTTGTGGAACGTCGTGGGTTAATCCATCACAGGTGTGGCTTATCCACTCAGTTCGGTTTGCTCTGATTTGTCACAATTTGGTTTTGCCTATCTCCAGCACACTGAACTGAAACTAGTCAGTTAGTTTAACTAGTTTAGCCAGTCACTCCGCGGTGGCCCTCAGACCATGAATTTGGATTAAACTGGAACTGGACTGGAGCTGATGATGGTGCTGGAAGTGGTGCAGAATCCACCGTGAAGCACTAACTATACGAGGTCGGTTGGCAAATTGAGTCTGGCAAACCATCCGTGAAATAAGATAATAATAGTGTGGCCGTTTGTTATTTCACACTTTTATCGCGTAGATGACGGTGAGCCGGCGAATTGGCCATGGTGGAGGATGCCGTGAAACGATGGGAAAGTCCCCTGGGAGAATTGAAGAGCGCGCGTGGAACTAGTTGCGGATGACACAGGTTGGACGTGAACGAGGTACGGAATGATAGTTTGCGAGGGTTGTTTTCAGACGGTGGGATGGTTGTTATTGAGTGTTAATTAAGAGTTGATAGCATTTGCGGTAAAAATTGTCAAATTTTATTATGGAGGGAGGGCATTTGCAAAACTTCATCAATTCGCTAATAAATTTTTAATGTTTTGAAAACACTAAATCAAAAGGAAAATATTGAATCAATAATTTTTAACCTAAAAATTCAATAACTTCAAACCTTTAAAGCATGAAATCTAAACTTGAAAACTTGAAAACTTGAAAACTTGAAAACTTGAAAACTTGAAAACTTGAAAACTTGAAAACTTGAAAACTTGAAAACTTGAAAACTTGAAAACTTGAAAACTTGAAAACTTGAAAACTTGAAAACTTGAAAACTTGAAAACTTGAAAACTTGAAAACTTGAAAACTTGAAAACTTGAAAACTTGAAAACTTGAAAACTTGAAAACTTGAAAACTTGAAAACTTGAAAACTTGAAAACTTGAAAACTTGAAAACTTGAAAACTTGAAAACTTGAAAACTTGAAAACTTGAAAACTTGAAAACTTGAAAACTTGAAAACTTGAAAACTTGAAAACTTGAAAACTTGAAAACTTGAAAACTTGAAAACTTGAAAACTTGAAAACTTGAAAACTTGAAAACTTGAAAACTTGAAAACTTGAAAACATGAAAACTTGAAAACTTGAAAACTTGAAAACTTGAAAACTTAAAAACTTGAAAACTTGAAAACTTGAAAACTTGAAAACTTAAAAACTTGAAAACTTGAAAACTTGAAAACTTGAAAACTTGAAAACTTGAAAACTTGAAAACTTGAAAACTTGAAAACTAGAAAACTCGAAAACTCAATAACTTCAAACCTTTAAAGCATAAAATCTTAGCTTGAAAACTTGAAAACTTGAAAATAACTTAAACAAAAAACAAAAAAAAACCAAAAAACAAAAGACAAAAAACAAAAAAAAAACAAAAAACAAAAAACAAAAAACAAAAAACAAAAAACAAAAAACAAAAAACAAAAAACAAAAAACAAAAAACAAAAAACAAAAAACAAAAAACAAAAAACAAAAAACAAAAAACAAAAAACAAAAAACAAAAAACAAAAAACAAAAAACAAAAAACAAAAAACAAAAAACAAAAAACAAAAAACAAAAAACAAAAAACAAAAAACAAAAAACAAAAAACAAAAAACAAAAAACAAAAAACAAAAAACAAAAAACAAAAAACAAAAAACAAAAAACAAAAAACAAAAAACAAAAAACAAAAAACAAAAAACAAAAAACAAAAAACAAAAAACAAAAAACAAAAAACAAAAACAAAAAACAAAAAACAAAAAACAAAAAACAAAAAACAAAAAACAAAAAACAAAAACAAAAACAAAAAACAAAAAACAAAAAACAAAAAACAAAAAACAAAAAACAAAAAACAAAAAACAAAAAACAAAAAACAAAAAACAAAAAACAAAAAACAAAAAACAAAAAACAAAAAACAAAAAACAAAAAACAAAAAACAAAAAACAAAAAACAAAAAACAAAAAACAAAAAACAAAAAACAAAAAACAAAAAACAAAAAACAAAAAACAAAAAACAAAAAACAAAAAACAAAAAACAAAAAACAAAAAACAAAAAACAAAAAACAAAAAACAAAAAACAAAAAACAAAAAACAAAAAACAAAAAACAAAAAACAAAAAACAAAAAACAAAAAACAAAAAACAAAAAACAAAAAACAAAAAACAAAAAACAAAAAACAAAAAACAAAAAAACAAAAAACAAAAAACAAAAAACAAAAAACAAAAAACAAAAAACAAAAAACAAAAAACAAAAAACAAAAAACAAAAAACAAAAAACAGAAAACAAAAAACAAAAAACAAAAAAACAAAAAACAAATAACATAAAACAAAAAACAAAAAGCAAAAAACAAAAAACAAAAAACAAAAAACAAAAAACAAAAAACAAAAAACAAAAAACAAAAAACAAAAAACAAAAAACAAAAAACAAAAAACAAAAAACAAAAAACAAAAAACAAAAAACAAAAAACAAAAAACAAAAAACAAAAAACAAAAAACAAAAAACAAAAAACAAAAAACAAAATACAAAAAACAAAAAACAAAAAACAAAAAACAAAAAACAAAAAACAAAAACAAAAAACAAAAAACAAAAAACAAAAAACAAAAAACAAAAAACAAAAAACAAAAAACAAAAAACAAAAAACAAAAAACAAAAAACAAAAAACAAAAAACAAAAAACAAAAAACAAAAAACAAAAAACAAAAAACAAAAAACAAAAAACAAAAAACAAAAAACAAAAAACAAAAAACAAAAAACAAAAAACAAAAAACAAAAACAAAAAACAAAAAACAAAAAACAAAAAACAAAAAACAAAAAACAAAAAACAAAAAACAAAAAACAAAAAACAAAAAACAAAAAACAAAAAACAAAAAACAAAAAACAAAAAACAAAAAACAAAAAACAAAAAACAAAAAACAAAAAACAAAAAACAAAAAACAAAAAACAAAAAACAAAAAACAAAAAACAAAAAACAAAAAACAAAAAACAAAAAACAAAAAACAAAAAACAAAAAACAAAAAACAAAAAACAAAAAACAAAAAACAAAAAACAAAAAACAAAAAACAAAAAACAAAAAACAAAAAACAAAAAACAAAAAGCAAAAAACAAAAAAACAAAAAACAAAAAACAAAAAACAAAAAACAAAAAACAAAAAACAAAAAACAAAAAACAAAAAACAAAAAACAAAAAACAAAAAACAAAAAACAAAAAACAAAAAACAAAAAACAAAAAACAAAAAACAAAAAACAAAAAACAAAAAACAAAAAACAAAAAACAAAAAACAAAAAACAAAAAACAAAAAACAAAAAACAAAAAACAAAAAACAAAAAACAAAAAACAAAAAACAAAAAACAAAAAACAAAAAACAAAAAACAAAAAACAAAAAACAAAAAACAAAAAACAAAAAACAAAAAACAAAAAACAAAAAACAAAAAACAAAAAACAAAAAACAAAAAACAAAAAACAAAAAACAAAAACCAAAACATTAAAAACAAAAAACAAAAAACAAAAAACCCAAAATCAAAAAAACTACAAAAAAAACTCATGACGGAGGAGCGGTACGACCCCTTCATATTTGAACATGCGAAAAAAGCAGACTTGCATCCACTCTAGCTCCTCTTTTAGAAGAACTTGTATGGCGTTTCGCGTAGATGATTCCTAGCATGTTGTGCCATTGATTAGAGTACACTTTTTTAGCTAATCTTTAAAGCTCCCGAAGACCCCGAGAGATAATATTGAAAGCCAAGTGAGATATATGGTAAGAACCTTTAAGTGCACTCAAAGAGCATTTAAGAGGTTCTTCTTGAGAGCTTATGAGCACAATCACATAAAAATATAGTTAAAATCAATTTTTCCAACGAACCAATGTTTTCTACGTAGGGGAACTATACCCATTTTAATCACTCTAAGCCGTTCGACCAATTCTCATCACTTTTGCCGTTTTCCGCTATAAAATCAACATTTTCAGATGTATCAACAATGGAGAGTTGCTTGCTCACTTTTATTTGAGCTATTTATTACTTTGGAACAGTTAAAAACACTTTATGAAAGCTGTAATTCATGATGAAAGTGCTGATAGGCCGATAATAGAAATAGGCTGAGAAAGGGTATAGTTCCCCTATTATTCTTGTCAAAATGAAGAAATTTTTAACCCTCTACAACCCAACCCCGCCTCTAGACGGGCTTCGATTAAAAAAATCGCCAAAAATCCATTTTTCAACCAATTTTTGATCTTCAAAAAGCATTGGAAAGAAGAACTTTTAAAAATTTGGTTGGAAGTTTGACTGGTTTTATGTGACTTTGCCAATGTTTTTAAAAAAATATTTTTTTTAGGGGTAAACTTTGGCTGTGTTTTTTACTAACATTTCCTATATTTTAAGTAAGAAGAAGTATGCAGTAATTTTTCTAGTGCCCAAGACTATGTCTCTACGCATTTATTTACAATTTAAATGATAATGGTTCCATTTCATAGCAGAAAATGTGAAAAACATGCAAAAAATTGAAAAAGTTACTGTAAAAACATGAAAAAATTAGATAGGCGAAATGTAAATGATAGGAGGTTGTAGAGTAGGCCAAATACTACCAGAAACAAACATAAACTAAACAAGATAAATGCAAATTAAAAACCTAAAAATGAAACAAGAAAAGCATAAAACAAGAGAAGTAAAGTTTTTCGTAGAACAAAAGTTGCTCAAAATGACCTCCTGAACACGAGAAAAATAAAAAAATTCTAAAAAAAATTGGGCAGTAGAGGGTTAACGAGCAACAAGCATAGCATTACTTTGAACGAAAATGCCATCTACAACAAGCTGCGTGCCGTTAAGAAGAGCTCTTAGTTTCGATGCATGTCTGGGAAAAAGACATGTTTTTCAATAATTAGCAGCCTCAAAAGGTGATTGCGATGGAAATTTGGTGCAAAGGGACTCCTTTTTAAAATTTGACGCCCTACTCAAAATTCTGATTAAACGTATTTTTCATCTTAAAAACACAGTTTTTTTACTCAAGAGTAAAACATTTTGGTCATTGGAAAATGTAATGTACTTTTCAAATCTAGGTTTAGGTTATTTTTTCATTCAGAACAAAATGTTTAATTTAAAATATCGTGTTTTTATCTAACTTTACAGGATAGTTTTTAGAGTGTAAACATGTTCTACAAGGTTGTACAGCAGACAATTACAAAAAAACTGTTATTTAAACATATGGGGTTAGCTAGTTATCATCACGAGTTATCGCGATTTTACGAAAAATAGTTGAAACAAATTTAAATGCTCTGAAAATTTGCCTAAAAAATGTTGGCTTGTGCTGTCAAATATTCGAAATAACCCTTTATACAAAACCTGCTCCAAATCCCGCCAATCAGCTTCAAAGTGCTGAAGTTAAGCTGACATTAAGCCAGAATTTAAAAATGCATGGACACCATACACGCTAGGAGCCGACCCTTAAAACAACTACGGAGACAAAGAACGGATCCTGCGGAAAACAACGCCTGCAAGGACCCATGTCGTCGCTGGATTAAAGCTGCATGTTTTGTGAAACCCGCTCTCTCGTCCCTTAATGTTGTCCACCACCGCTTCTCTGCACGGGTCGCGAAATGTTTGTGGCTGAACCAGTTGCTGGCTGTATTCTGCGCTGTTTGGGGTTATGTGTATTTGAAGGTAAGGGACATTAGGGTGGTACTTGAGGCATTTGATATTTTCTTTAAAATTTTAAATATAAGTTTATTCAAACGCAAATATATTCCATATTCTCAACAAAAAAATAATCGCTAAAAACAAAACAAAGCACCACCCTACTCCACGAATGTTTTCCAAACAAAACTTCGCTCCGGCCCAGCAAAAAAAACAACCTGGAAGAAGCAAAACATTCCACTTTAATGAATTTTCCTCTTCCGCCGCAGCAGCATCAGTTCGGGGTTTTTCCTGGGGGTGGGAAGTTTGGTTTCGCGCCACCAGAGGCAACCAACAGTTAGCCAAAAAGGACGAATCCCAAAAAAAAGAAAATCCACAACCCATAAAAAACCGTCCGGACGAATCTACCACCGAGGTATGCGTGGGGAAGGGGGTCGGCCACGTGCTATTAGAGATAGTAAAAGTGAAGTGTGTACGTGTAATAAAAATATTGTTTTATAACTTTACGCCTTCTGGGCAGCGGACCGGCTCGAAATGCTGCTGCTGCGGTGGTGGAGCATTGAGTTGGTACATATGTGCACAATAAAGGTACAACGACTTTTGGCAGCAGCTCAATTTCGAGACAGATTCCGGGATTTGCCGTGAAATTGCGCCCAGCGACGCTTTCGTATCGAATAAAAAGTTATGACCGCGGAGGAATCAAGGCTTGCCATGCTTGAGCCTAAATGGTCCTTTAGCGTAATGAATTGATCCTTGGAGAGAGCAGCTATCTGCTGGCGGAAGTCAAATATCCTGGAGGATGAAGGACTTTTTTGTTATGTTGCTGACACCAGGAAATGAATTCAAAATTTGATCCCTTTCCACTTTTGAGAGCAGTAAAATGCTGCAGCTATTACGGAGATAACAATGAGAAATAATCCACATAAATGTCCATTGAATAGCTTGTTCTTGATATCAGATCTTCATAGAATCTATTATTTATTTTAAATTTGTATTTTAAATTTGTAATTCTTTAAAGTTTTAAAGTTTTAAAGTTTTAAATAGCCAATAAAACATTATTTTTTTATTTTTGACAAAGTGTGACAAGGGGGGAGGAAATTCAATCTTAAAATAAATTTATTTTTTTATGTTTCATAATTTAACTTATACACTGAAACCCCGATGGTTTGACACCCATTGTTGTCAAACGAAAGGGGTGATTGTAAGTGTGAGTCTCTTGTAAAAAGTCACAGGTCATCGCTTTGTCAAATCAACGGGGTACAAAAAAAGTACAAAACAAAAAAGTGTCAAGACAAGACTTAATGAAACAGAGTTCTTAATGATTCAAATATTTATGTTTAAATCATGAGATTTGCACAAAAAAAAATAAATAAAACTATTGATTGTAATTTGTATCACTACAACATTTAACAAAATAAAAAAATAAACACAACCTATAAAAGTTATAAACTTTCTGGAATTAACTCCGAATTTTAAAATAATCCTTTTTTATAAATCATGAAAAACTGTATAATAAATAAAAAATCAAGATGGAGGGGGAGGGAGGTCCGACAAAACGTGGCGTACTTATCGAGTTTGCAAATAAATTTTCAGCGCTTCAAGTCAATATTGTATTTGTACAATTTGTGAATTTCAGAGGTAAACATCAATGAAAACATCACTTGAAAAGGTAGTGCAAAAGTGCCAAAGTAGCAGACTTGTTGTACAACAGTTTGACAGCCATTGTTATACCATTTCCAGTCAAACAATCAGTTATTAAAATTGCTGTTAACATGTTTGCTTCTATCAATAATTGATTCTATGTTTTTAACGGAACTTTGATTTTTTAAAGCATCAATTTTGGAAAATCTTTTAAATGTACCAAAACAATCAAATTTGCTTTTTAAAAACTAAAATCTAATATGCAATCTTAAAGAACATTGTTTTTTTATTAGAGCAATTTCAGCTAAATCAGGATTTTTTCTGGTACTTTTGTACCCGACCCTCTCCGATTTCAATGAAACTTTGTAGACATGTTATCCTAGGCCTATATAAGTCATTTTTGTGTATATGGAGCCAATAGTACTCGAAAATAACATTTGAGAATGGCGTAAGGTATTTTAATATTTTTGTATTTTGCAATTTAAAAATTACTGTATCTCGAAGCCGTTGCGTCGTATCAAAAAGTGGTCAAAGACAAACTTGTAGGAAGTTGGACGAGCTTTCTGAAAAAAATACACTGAAACAAAAATCCACACCACATCTATGAGATTTTTTGATTTTTAAGTCTAAAACATAAATTTAAAGGTGCTGTCACGATTTTTTTTTCGTTCAAATTTTTTGAAGAAATAGCCTAAGATGTTATCAAAAGACTGACGAAAAATGCAGGATGGTATGTCTCTCCTAAAATAATACAAAAATCATTTACTAAAACTGTTTTTTTGAAAAGTGGTCTAAACGTCAAAATTTTCAAAAACCGGTAGTGGGAATCGATTTTCCAGACAATTTTACTTAAAAGTCTCCATATTGACCATTATCCTATGTCCAATCCTTGGGAAGATACAGCGGTTTCAAAAATAAAAATGTTGAAAAAATGGGTTTTTTGGTGGTTTTTGGCAATTTCCATATGACAGACTTGGTTTTTCAGTCTCGTAAATATTTTTACCGGAAAGCTCGTCCAATTTCCCATAATCGTGACAACACCTTTAAATTTAAGTTTTAGACTTAAAAATTAAAAAATCTCATAGATGTGGCGTGTATTTTTGTTTCAGTGTATTTTTTTTTTTTCAGAAAGCTCGTCCAATTTCCTACAAGTTTGTCTTTGACCACTTTTTGATACGACGCAACGGCATCGAGATACAGTAATTTTTAAATTGCAATATTCAAAAATATTAAAATACCTTACGCCATTCTCAAATGTTATTTTCGAGTACTATTGGCTCCATATACACAAAAATGACTTATATAGGCCTAGGATAACATGTCTACAAAGTTTCATTGAAAATGGAGAGGGTCGGGTACAAAAGTACCAGAAAAATCCTGATTTGAGCTGGAATTGCTCATTAAAGGTCATTGCAAATTTTATCTCAAGTTTGAGTTCAAAAAAATCCGGGAGCAGAAAAATAATTATTGTTGAAAATGACTATTTTTATTAAGAAAAAACTAAAACAGTTGATTTTATACTGTTCAAAATGTATTTTATTACGTTTATTTTTGTATTTTTAATCGATTTTATTTTTAGACCTGTTGGAAAATTATGAAATTTGAGACGACAAATTTGAAAAAGACGAAATATTTTCATAAACCATTGATTTTTAGCAAATTTTTGGTACAAGCAACATTTTGAAAATTGAGCTCCCCTCGACCCTGACCAGAGCCGAGGGACAATTTTTTATCATAAAATATGTACCAGCCTAATGGCCTAATTTCTAACTATAAAGCAATTCCCCATGCATCACGAACCAAATAAAAATTCTTTGATCAGGCTCAAAGTTAGACCGAGGCTTCTTTGGACGACGTTTGGTCATTAGGGTGGTGCGATAAATTTCATTTTTTTCACATTTTTTCGTTTAAATGTAGCTCTCTGGGTTGCAGAAAATAGATATAAGTTGAAATGTAAGAAAAATTAAAAAAAACTTCGGGAGAGCAGTGTTAGTTCCTGCTTTGGTACGCAGATGACAGAAAAAGTGTTTTGTTTGGAGTTTTCCATCTCATGTTGTGCTATGAACTACATGTAAACAAGTGTAAACAAGTAACTGAGAAAGTTCAAATTATTGAAAAGTTCAATATTTGCCAGGAGCTACAAGGCTACGCGACGCGGTTCAAGAATGTTGAACCAGTATTTTTCATCTCCCGGTGAGTTTGTTCCGAACTGAAGAGAGAGCCGTCAAGACAGCAGAGTGTGAGAACTGAGTAACTGAGTTACTTGTCACACGGGCCTCTACTGTACACCCTTACCAAAAATCATGATTTTTTGAGTTCCAAATCCCACTTTTCATACGAATTTTTCAGTTCAACACATATAACCATTTTTATGGTTGTAGTACCTGAACTCAAAAAATCGTATGAAAAGTGGGATTTGGAACTCAAAAAATCATGATTTTTGGTAAGGGTGTAGCCTGTGCTTAAACACTGGCCAAACGTCTTTTTTTTAATTATTTCCTTATTACAATTATTCTTACGATTATATTTCATTAACGCTGAGCGGATTCGCTAATTTGAATTTCACTTATGCGAATGTTCGCTAAATCGAACGATTTCGTATTAAAAAGTATTCATATGTCTTCGTTAGTTTTCCAAGTGATGTTTGTATTTCAACCCCTTTGTTTTTAATTTTCCGAGCACTGTTTGGATGATTATGATAGCGAATCCGCTCAGTAATCATATTATCAATTATTCTATTGTTTTAAACCATATTTCATTATTATTGTATTACTTATATATGATAACATTATATGCCATATTCCAATCTATTAACCAATTTTCCTTTCAGCATACTCACTGCACAATACACTAAACACACTCCACACCAAATTGAAACTATTAATCGGAGCGTTTGGTACGGTATGTCCACGCATCCTTCCTCCCCTGTAGATTCTGTGAAATGTGATCCGTTCTCAGAATCCTCTCTGCGGTAAACACAACGCAGTAGGGCTGGCCGCTTTAATTTTTGTAATACATTTTCGGGTGTTCTCGATTGTACTGCAATTATTAATAATGACAAGAAAAGTGCTTGGGGCGTTATCTAATCACAAGACTTTCCAGCATGCTTTCATCGGACTGGCTGCATTTGTGTTAGATTAGATTAGATTAGATTAGATTAGTTGAAATGTAAGAAAAATACTACGAAGTTTAGAAAATTTAGCATAACATCTGGAAAAGTCATGTGAAAACTGATGTTTTCTCTTCTCAGGTCTCAAGTTAAAAAAACTGAATATATATTTTCTAAACTGTAACAAGGCTGCCAAAGGTCACAACAGCAACGATCTTCTCGTTTGGTAAAATATCAGATTTTCATAGAATTTTTCACATTTTTTTTTAAAGAAAGCAACTAGCATGTTTCACCCCAAAGCACTTCTGGCACTTTACCTCAACCCACCTTGTGGAAGCCCCATCATATTTCAACCATTATAAACTTCATCCTGGCCAACACAACTGCGTCCCATCCTGAACGATCCTGTGTGTCCATCCCAGTTTCTTCCGGCATCTGTCTGTTTGGCTTATGAACCCGCGGCACGTGCCCATCCCACCGACGAAAACTTATGAGACCACAGCTGCTTCGCCGAAATTTAATGCTCTTCCGCGGTGTTTCACTTTCAAGCTGTGTGATGGCCTGGGCGCTGGCAACACTGTTCTGGCTGGTTTGAGCGATGCTGATGTGGTGATGATCCTGGGCATCGCACTCGCACTCGGTTCAACAAACATAAATTTTCTGCCAACATATTTCATGCATTTTGAGACAAGTGGAAAGTTTACTGCAGACGTTTGTTTTGGGAATGAGGAAAAGTGATTAATTTTAGTGCATTTTATTGCAACATTCAATAAATGTAGCAAAATTCATACTTTTATTGAAAAAATAATGATTTCAAACATTGCTAAAATCTCAAAGCATTTTTGCCAAAATTTATGCAGCTCAACATAATTCATTGCTTCGCTAGAATTACACCCCAAGTCAAGGATGGAAACGTTAGACAACCCTCAAAAATAATAAATTCACCTTGCAGAGAAGAAAAATTGACGCACCGTTAAAGTTGTTGCGAATTATTCAACTTTCACGCTAAGGGAAAACAAAAAACAATAAAACTGTCTTTTTCGCTGTCTTACAAAGCAATTGTGCTGAGTTTTATTATGTTTTCGCAAGCAAAAAAAGAAGAAGAAGACAATCTCCCCTCCATTTGCAAATCTGTAAAGTACTTGCCACCACGTGGTAAAAGAGGGTCGGGAGCACTTTGCTGCGTATAAATTAAAGCTCTGCGACGCTTCATAAACGACGAAACACATGTGGAAAATGACGCACCTGTCAACCGCCGCCTACTCTGTCGAGCCGGATAATAGGTTTAAAATGTTCTCTTTTTCGCGAACTGAGCCGATAATGGATGGTGCTGCGGAAAGTGAACACGTGGTGATGATGTGAACGTGATTTTTTAAAAAAAGTGGGGGAAGGGAAAACGAGCAATGTTTGAAAATAAAATTTAAAACTAAATTCTATAAAAATTATTCTCAATTTTTTCTGCATGTTCCTCGACCCTTGGCCCAAAGCATAAACTTTCCTCATCATAATTTTTAAATTGTTATGATCTTTATGACAAAAATAGCTCACCCCTTTCGAGCCTTTCGAGTCTTCTTTTCCAAAAGTGTCAATAAAAACTTTAACGCAAATCTCGCTCATTCCGGCCAGAGTGGCCACCAAGTGGTCCTTTACATACAATTCCTCCGTGAGTGAGCGAAGAGCAACGAAAAAATAAACCACACCAATTATGTGAATATTTTACGACATTTTGGTTGATAGCCAGGCACCGCTGCGGTCCGTCAAATCCACGGACGTTACCCAATTGGGTGGACGAAAAAAAAAAGTTCAAACGGGCAAACTTTTTCGAACGGGCCCCCTTTTTATGACACATTGAACATCAAAGTCGTAATCAAGTCGTAAAAAAGGGACACCAACTTACTGCCGGCATAACAAGTACACTCAGTTGCAAATTTTCATTAAACAAAAAAAAAACCTGTCCAAAAAAAATCATGAAATTTTAAAATTTGTCAAATTATTTCACTTTATAAGTCTCCAACAATACTGTTATTTTACATATTTAAATTTGTCAAATTCTTGAGCACACCTAAGAGCTGATGTTTGTGACTGGTGCTTGAAACTGTCACTCATACTTGTTTATGACTTGTACACACACCATCAAAAGATTTCACTAGGGACTTTCCCCACCAGCAAAAAGGGAACCCATTTCTTCGTCGTAAAGCATCAAAACCCTCGAACCCTGACTGAAACCAAGGACTATTTTTAGATCCTTTTTAACCTATTGCTTTCTCTGCCAAGATGGGACAAAACCCCAGTAGGCGGGCAGGTACAGGACGACATTCTTCCTCCAAGGGGTCCATTATTTTCCCACCGGCCTACGTGGTTGATTCGGTAATAGCTTCGGGCTATGTTTTCTTACAAATCCTTGTCCCTGGGCTGCTTGCAGGAAGTCACCGCACACTATGAGACTTCATACGGGATGGCTCACACAATAGACACGTGTTGGAGCGCGGTACGTCATTTCCCGAATGGAAAAAAAAGCTCGCTCCGATGGCCATGAATGGGGTTGACACCGAACCGCACCGGAAGCACCGGAGGTGACAATTTTTCTTAATGATTTGTCGGCGACAGGTCACGGTGGTTTGGTGGGAGGGGGTGAGGATTATTTGTGCTTCAGAGTGAATTGAAAAATAATCATAAACTTGGAAGTGAATGGCTCTGGCCAAAACTAGGGCCATTCTATGAAGTTTTGAAACCTCTGCGTTTAGTGAAATCATGATAATTCGCAATTCAAAAACTAAGGGAAATATACCCATTTTAAGCCTAATAAGCGATCGTGATTGAATGATGCTGAATAATCTGAAGTGTTCCTTGAAATTCACTAAAACCAAGTACACCAACGAGTAGAGCAACTGTTTGTTAACTTTCCTGTTTATTTTCACTTATATTAAAAGTTATGCTATTCCTTTTAGAAGCATTTAAAAAAATATTTCCCAAATGCATTTTAATCAGTCGAGTGCATTGGGCCACGCCCATTTTCCTATTTTCAGCTAAGTTTTTTTTTTCTTCCAGCGCTCTTTTGGGTCTGCTTCGTGCTGCCAAAAGTGATGAAATTTTAAGTGAACACTCACGAAAAGTATCATTTGTAGAGAAAATTTCCTGGCATCACTGGCTCACTCCAACAGGCGCCGTGGTGGTGTTGGTGGCCACCCTTTGTTCTTTATTTGCCTTTGCTTCTCGCTCGGTTTTCTTCAGCCTTCGATTGGAATGGGTAGTCAACATTGAAACGTCAAAAGACTTGGCGCATTTGTTTTTTTGATGGCGCTTGTTAATTATTTACATGTTTCGGGATTATTTTTGGATTGAGTGACTAACTAATGTGCAAAAGAACGTGTTGCCGGTAGTTGGAAACAATTTTATATCTTAAGCGTTTTGAAATCGTTAGCGCAAGTGATTGATGGCGACTTTCGTTAAACAGTTAACCTCTCATCTTGCGTGTGGATGTGTGTGCCACCAAAATGATGAGAAATGGTCTCGCAAAATAGAAATTATGATCAAAAGTGCATTAAATTTGATCTTTTGGCTAGTAAATGGCATACATTTGCGTGCTTACTTGAGGCGGTGCTGTTGCTGGTAAGTTTATAGTATTTTTGGAGCATCGAGCCTCAAACTCTTCATATGACGAAGACAGGTGTTTGATTAGAAAGGGTATATTTCCCCTATAAGTTATTGAATTCTCTTTGACTGCTGAGCCGAGAAATAACTTGATGACAAAAAAATCCTGAACTAACCAAATCTCAAACCTTTTTCAGCAGTTCCAGCGATCCGTGAAATCGTGAAAATTCACTGACAAGAGACATAAACTGATTTAAACATTTTGATACCGGCTTAAGTTTTTGATTGTTAACTATTGAAGTAAATGTTCCAAAAATGTCAAAACTGCACTTTTTGAAACATTTGTTCTAATTTGTGCATTCACTTAGTTTGTTCCATTTGTTCCATTTGTTCCATTTGTTCCGTTTGTTCCGTTTGTTCCGTTTGTTCCGTTTGTTTTGGTTTTGGTTTTGGTTTTGCCTTCCTCACTGAGGTAAGGCTATAATCCTGCTCTAAAAATGAACTTTTCATTAGAAGCTCAAAGACCCACCTTCATGTATACATATCGACTCAGAATCGAAAACTGATCAAATGTCTGTGTGTGTGTGTGTGTATGTGTGTGTGTATGTATGTATGTGACCAAAATTCTCACTGAGTTTTCTCAGCACTGGATCCATCATCCGACCCATCGTTAGTTAGGTAATTGAAAGACTTTTCCTACGAACCCAAAACATTGAAGATCAGGCAACCCTGTCTTGAGTTATGACCACTTAAGTGATATTTCTGTACTTTTTTGAAGCCGGATCTCACTTAAATGCATGTAAACGATGTCCGGATCCATCATCCAACCCATCGTTGGTTATGTAATCAAAAGAACTTTCCAACGAGTCCAAAACATTTAAGAACTGGCAACTCTGTATTGACTTAAGTTATATCTGTGTACTTATTTTTTCTAGATCTAAAAAAAATAGCTGAAGTATGCGTCCAAACCACTCATATTACCCATTGTTGGTAAAAAGTGAAGAAGGCATGAACCACATAGGTGTATTAAGTTAGTTTTGGTTTTGGTTTTGGTTTTGGTTTTGATTTTGGTTTTGGTTTTGGTTTTGGTTTTGGTTTTGGTTTTGGTTTTGGTTTTGGTTTTGGTTTTGGTTTTGGTTTTGGTTTTGGTTTTGGTTTTGGTTTTGGTTTTGGTTTTGGTTTTGATTTTGGTTTTGGTTTTGGTTTTGGTTTTGGTTTTGGTTCAAGTTCAAGTTCAAGATAGGTTTTCTGCTGCGTCATTTTTTTAATTGATTTGTTAGGTTGCTGTATTATTTATTTAATTTAAAAAAATAATAAGCGTTTCAAAAATATTTTGACAGAAATGTTATCATTTTAAGATACAAGAAAAAAAAATTGCATTTTCAGCAGCACTTGGTTCATTGCTTGTAGAATGCTCTAATTGACATGAGTTTATAGATTTTTCCTGTTATAAGTGATATTTGTTAGATTTGACTGGTTGTATTTTTTATGGATTCAGAATGTTAATATGAACTTTTAACTGAAAAAACCGCAGTCATGTTACTTAAAAGTAGCAGCAATTCGACACGGAATAAACCGGGCATTCCCGGCTCAAACCACATTCTAAAGCTGTTGCACACTTCAGAATTGGCCATCATTTAGCACCCTCGTCCAAAAGACCCCCAACCGTAAACTCCACCGGCCAAAGGAAAAACTTTCAAAGGAATTTTCCAGCCCTGCTGCTGCTCTTCACAAACACACTTGAGTAACAGCCAACACGGTTTTGTGGTTGTGGTGGTGGTTATTCTAGTGGTTTTCCACTGGTTTGGTTCGTTGGGCCCCGAGTTGATGGGTGTTTAAAGCGAGAAAAAGAAGAAGGTGGGCAAATGTTACACACCGGGTGCACCTCATCCGAAAAAAGCAAACATTCCGTTTCATGTTATGACTTTTTTTCTGGTGCTTCTTCTTCTTCTTCTGGAAGCAACTTTAGGCCCCCAACAAAAGTCAGCCAGGTTGGAAAGCCAGGAATATGCCGGTGGAAATGAAGTAGCTCTCTTCAAGTGCCCTTCTCTGGCTGGTGCCGCTGCATTGTGTGGGCGGAAAATTGCTCAAGACCTGGATGTATGCTGCTGCTCTGACGCAGGTGAAGGTTAGTGTGAAAAACCACTTCAATCTCGGGTAGCCTTTTGATGAAGCCATGCGTGGAGAGGAAATATTTTTTGGAGAACTGAAGAAAGTTTGCTGAATTTTATGAGACAATTAGAGGAATGAAATTGTTAAAATTCAATGATTTACAGCCCATGAACATAAAACACTTCAAAAAGTTTATGATTTTCCCATTAGCCACAACAAAGCGTTACAACGTCGATGAAAAACGCCACGAGCAGAAAGAGTCCCCAACAAAGTGTAATTATCGATAAAGGAAACATAAAAACGACAGCTTATTAAATCATTTTCGTTTGATGTTGACTTGCTCGCCGAAAACAAATCGTTAAACCCCCTCCAAAAAATGGAAAGAGGTGTGAGTCATGACGACAGTTCCAGCAAAAAGTCGCACCTTAATTGAGCCCACCGAAATGCCATCCATCATTCCACGGATTGGTTCCTTTTATGTAAACCAACCCACAAACAACAACTGGCAGCCGATCGAGATTGGCTCAGGAAAGCCTCCCAAAACCCAACACCGAGAACGTGACGCACGTTTTCCCAACCTGGCGTGGAACATGGAAAAGCAAGGCCGAAGGATGTTGTTCATTTATAATTCCTACGAACGTTCCAATTAATTAACATTTGCAAGACATGATTGGAAATCGGTTCACTGCCTACAAACAGCCAATCTGCAAGGGAGACGACTGGTGAAGGATGATTAGGTAACTTTGGGGTTGAAGGTAGGGTTGAAGCAGGGGTGTCCAAAGTTGAAGAAGTTTGAAGAATTCTAGTTTTATTTTTTTTCAACTCTTATTTTTAAGGCATCTCTGATTCAAAATTATGAAGATGATAAGATTTTAGAGAAGACTTGTTGAAAAGTTTTCATCAAGCAGAGAAAGAGAAATTGACACTGCATCTGTCGTTTTCTCATCAACGAACAGCAAATCTCCATTAAGAATAAATCCTTTTGTTAAGGCCGCTTTAGGCTCAACCGCTTCTAAACGTATTATGAGTCTGTGATGAAACTGATACGATTAAAGCGATTTCCGGGACACAACGATGATTCAATCTGCCCTGTCTGACATGGTCAAAGAGCTTCCGACGACGGGCATTGAAAATCCATTTAAAACACCCCTTTGAACATTCCCTACCGCTGGACCGTAACCTTCTTATCAAAGTTGAAAAGATGCAAACATGCCCAGACTCACTCCTTCCAAAACATTCTGGAATTACGGAGTTTAGAAGGAAATGAGCAAGGGATTCGTTCCCTCATCAACCAACTCGCCCACATGGGCACGTGGACGACGTGGACTTTCAGTACCAGTTGAAAAGTTAATTCTATCAGACAGAGCACGAAATTCCAACCCACAACAGCGAACGAGAAGCAGTTTGTTAAGGCAATAAATCATACTTATTACATACAGTGCAGACTCGCACGAGGGACGTCCTTAAAGGACTTCGATCGAGGAATTCCGAGAAAGCGAGGCACACACGAAATTGCTATTCATTAGACATAGACCATATGAAGCCGTTCCTGGACCTTAACGATACCGTCGAGAGGAGCATCCTTAAACAAACCAACGCGGCAGCACAATTAATATATTCGAAGATGCGAGATTTATGATGATCCAACTCAACCCACGTGTTTGCAGAATTTTCACCCCCTCATCAGCTTCTTCGTCGGAATCAGCGGCAGCAGCAGAAGCTAGTCAATAAAGGATGGAAACCTTTTCTGGCAACACTTTTCCGAACGGGCCTTTGTTTTGATTTCGCACAGTTTATGCAAATTGTTATGGTTTTCAGCGCGGTGGTGGTTGTTTGGTTGTTGAAGGTTTATGTTGGGTTTTGCTGGTTTTGCTACTGGATGGAGATGAATCCTGTTGAATGTTACAGAAGTGGAGCTTGATGTTGTGGGAAATTTTGTAAGAGTGGGTATGGCAGCCTCTTGATGGTTTAATTAGGCCTAACTTTTCCGCTTAATATTGTTATTTCGTGTATTTGGTTCCATGGAGACGCTTTCTAGCTCTCAATACATAAATTAAGTAAAAATCACATCGAAAAAATAATATTCAACGATCAAATTAGTCAACATTCCAAAATCAGCGTGAGCCAGTGTGTTGAAAATTAATTTTCCCTATGTTATTTGATATCGTTTAACTTATTTCCCTATACCGTTAAAGTAGAGGAATTTACCATCAATATTTTAAATTTGGATCAATCTTCAGTACACGGTATTGATTTTTCATAACTTCAAATTTTAACGGCCCAAAGTGACACACTTTCCACCAAAAAATAACAGTCTCTTTTTATTATCCGGCACTCCATTTCGCTCCCATTATGCCCCATCGATATTTTAATAATGCCCACTTTTTGCGGTCGCTTTTATGGCTGCATTTCCCAAAATTGAAAAGCCACGTCCCATATCGACCGTGCACATCGCCATGGAAATTTTCAAATATAAAAAAATGTTTACGACTGCCGTTGCCTCCTCCCTCCTCCCCTTCCTCCAGATAAGCCCATTTCGCAAAGCCCGACCAATTTTGGGATCAACTAAAAAATTGAAAAACACTCATAAATCTAAGCTGGCTGTGGCCCGCCAGACTGCATTACGCACCGGGAATTGCATACTTGCGGGCGCGTTGATATTTGAAAAACAATTTTTTCGTTGCATACTTTATGGCGTGATGGATGGAGGTGGAGGAAAAACGCAGGAAAAGCTTCGTAATTAAATTAATCCACTCGCCTAGAGCTGGTGGGGTCGTAAAGCATCATTGAGTCTGTCCGTGTACAGTGGGAGGTGAATATGACCAGCCATTGCGGTCGAACGGGTTGGCTATTAAACTCATTTTGCAAATCCAAACAATTAATAGGAGGAAATTGAATAACGCGCAAATGGAACGATGATGGGCGCGCACTCATTCATTAAAATCCCTTTTGCATGGTTTCCGACCTGGCCAGAGGATCCCCGGTAACCTTCCGGAGATGGGTCCACTCCGTGGTCGAACCATGCGAAGGGAATGAAATTTTTATGACGGCTTAGTGTTAATTTACCCGATAATTAGAACGGTTTTCAGCACCCTCGTCGGCGACGAGACAGAACCGACTCCGGAACGACCCATCGCGTCGGAAGGTGCACAACCCCCACGGAAGTGGCCAATTTGCACGAACGACGATGGCGCGCAAATTTGCTGACGATTGACAGCTGATTGCACTAGATGTCGTTAGCTGGGTTGCAATGAACGTTTATGATGACGTTTTCAGTTCGCAGCAGGCGCTGAAGTTCTGCTTCTGTGTTGCGCTAGCGATGGATACAATGCGAAGCTAATCGGGGAAAAGGGGAGAACCGACGACGTCGCGTTGCGTGTCGTTTTCTATGGCATCGCCGGTTTGACTGAGTGCTGGATATTGATGGCGGGCTTTCAATCAACGGTGGAATTGATTTTCACTTGTTTGGGCTCGTTCTATTGACTGTTCTGAAGGCATCAGTCGCTTAGGCTGCACGTGTAAAGAGGCCTGACGTTGTGCAATGTTGTAATTGAAAAGATGTGAAAATAGAATAAATTGAAACGTTATGGGGCTGGAACGGCACTTTGTTGTAATTCTCAATTAGGAAACATTATTTGTTCTTTCTAGTAAATATGGCTGTTTTCGGCTTAGCAGTCGTAAATAATCAATCAAAAACGATCCGTTTTTGTTCTACTTCCGACATTTCGATGTATTTGACATCATCTTCAGGGATTAACTGTCCCAGTCGAGATAAACGAGTACCCTTTCTAGTAAAGGAGAAAAACCTTGCAGAATATTGTCAGGTTTTTTGATATCTACTGTCGTGATCGGGGACTTTCTTTTATAATAAAAACACAGATATTTTGCAATTAACAAACAACACGTCTTATTCCACAGAAATTAACCACAAAACTGATTTGACAATCTTCATTCTCTCTTTCGCCGGCCGCGCGCATCTCGTTGTTTCCACGCTCGTTGTTCTCTCTCGCAGCTCGCTAGCGCGCTCTCGCACTCAATCCACAATTAGCTAACAAGGCAATATTCATGAAGGTGCGCACTTTTTGTTGCGCTCTTAACTCTTATTTATGAATTATATCAATCTTATAATAAATACTCATTTAATAATTTATTACATATTCAATCCTGCAACCCATAATCCCTACATTCTCCCTCTTTTCTACTCTCTAGATGACGAATATCAATCATAATTCCTAACAGAAAAATTGCATGAATGCTAAATCAATCAATGTTTTTTTTTAATTTCCTAAAAGATTTTCGTCGGGTTCCTCGACTTTGTTTTCATGCTGATCTAAATACGAAAGCGCAGTCTTCGAAATGTTTCATCTATGTTGTCCAAGAGACTGACATCCGATCGCAGGAGTTGTAGCAAATGGAATGCGCTGATGAGGTTGAAAATTTATAACACCTGAAAATATAAGAAAAAGAAAAAAAAACGAGGAGAAAAACAAAAACCACAAATATTTCTCAAATAAACGCAGGTTTATCAATTTTTATGCAATACGAGATTAGTGATTTTTTACCTGATTTTCTTTAAATTTTATGTAATTTAAAATTAAAAAGCAAATTTTACAAACATTGCTGAAACAACACAACACGATTTAAAAAAAAAATAAAAATTCAAATTCAAAATCAATTTTTATTTTTTTTAACATTTCGAATTAAATGGAATCACATTATTTTTATTTATTATCATTTTGTGAATATGAAATATAAAACAATGTGTTCTAAATTCAAAAATCTAACATTTTGCTGACTTAAATAACAAATGAAGCATAATCCCGGCGTTTTAAAGTTTTAAATTTATGTGTACCATAAAAAAAAACAAAAGAATAAACATTTCTAAAAATATATACAATGTGGTAATTTATTTAACTTATTTAAAAAAAATCTGAAACAAAAATTATGACAGGCGCAGATATTGTTTTTACTCAAATTTACACTTTGAATTTATGTGCGCCTGCCACGGAGTTCAAACCGATCTATGAATTATGAGCCCAAGCCCAGTGCCACGTCCGATTGATCCACCAGACGGGACTTGAAGGTAAACATTAACTGATTTTAATATTAAAAGCAGACGTGACGAAAAGTATATGTTTGTAATTAATACCCAAAAACACCCAAAATGGATCTACAAGCAAGCTTATTCCTTCCTCATTTTCAATATTTTTATCTGTACTTTTCTGTAATTTATTCCCAACCAAGCTGTACAGCTAAAACAAACAACTTTTTTTTTAAATAAAGGCTAGTATGGAGATCGGAAGGAAAGGGGTCAAGAAACAGCTTCACGAACAGCAGAACAAAGGAGAGGGAGCGTTTTCTTAGGGCTTTTCTTCACCCTATCTGGCTCGCTTTCGCTTCTACTGCTGCCCATTTGAATTTTTTCTTGACCGGTTCCTTCCGATGTGCGTACACCGCTCAACATTGTATCAAAAATTACCGCATTTTAACTAATTTTGAAACTGTTAGTAAATCATGGCAAAAATTACTAAAATGCAAAATCAGTAATATTTTCGAAGAATTTGTTTTCATCAGTACCGGTACACTTTTATAAAATAAAAAATAGTCCATATTTCAGTTTAAGATGATTTCTTGAAAAGCAATCTCAATAACTGAAGCAAATTGCAAAAATAATATAATTCAATTAATGCTCAAAATGTGCTTTGCTGCACAAAATACATTTTTTTATAAAAAAATAAAATCAAATGTTGTTTATTCATGCCACAAAAGCTTTCTTAAAAAAAAATTACCGATTTAACGATTTTGTTCTGTAAATGCATGGTAGTATCAAAATTTTTCAACTTTTATATTAAAAATTTTGAACTTTCTATTAATATTCACTTACGTGATCTTTAAACCAGACAAACGATAGTTTTTACCGAAGAGTT
Organism: Culex pipiens pallens; assembly: GCF_016801865.2. NCBI lineage: Eukaryota > Metazoa > Arthropoda > Insecta > Diptera > Culicidae > Culex > Culex pipiens. Next base: position 124,315,001 of record NC_068938.1, read on the forward strand.
TTTTTTTCTCTGTTGTGTCTACTTAATAATATTTTTGTTTATCTTGAAACAAAACATAGTTCAGAAAATATTATTCTAATGAATAAAACAAAATCATGTGGTAAATTGTTGCAATAAAAATAAAATATATAAACTGAAATAAATGCCGTTCCCCTATATTCGATTTCTATTATATGTCAAATTAATTTTCTCTTCAAATTGTATTTATTGTAGCTAAAGGTATGGATTCAAGCACTTTTGATATTACCGTAGATTAGATTATTCAATGTTACATTTAATCATGATCAAAACAATGTTTAAGGTCATTTTATTTATAAATACCTTCAAAATGTACTGTGCTTATCAGATAACAACAAAAAACATATTTTATTCAATTATTCTTGTAATGCATAGATGTATAGATTGCAATCTGACTACTTTCTCAAAGGGTTCCAGCTCAGGCGAAACATTTTTCAAACTACCACCGCAGAGGTCTGTCTGGCTTCAACACGGAGGATACAATACCCTAACCATAAATTCCTTCAAAACGTATCTTGCTTATTTAAAAACAGCTGAAAGATTTTTTTAATGTTTTATTTTTAAATATTTTGTTTTATTTTTCTCGTAATGTAAAATGGGTTCCAAGCAACTTTGATATATTACTTGACTAGATTGTTCACAGAAACTTTTTTTTTTTTTAAATCACGATCTTTACGATCCCTGTCAATAATTTCCTTTCTTATTTAAAATTTTAACTTTTTCTTTGCTGATAAACTCCTGTTATGTAATTTGAAAAAAGTTTGGTTTCATAATTAAGTACAATCGATTAAAGAACCCCAAAGTTTCTTTAATTCATTAAAAAAAAATTGAATTTTGATATATTTACTTTACTAAAATTCTGAAAGTTTTGTTTTTTTTAACTCAATTAAATGATACAGTGTTATATAATATAATTTCTATAAATATAATTTTTATGTAAATATAATTTCTATCGAAATTAATGAATGATTTTGAACTATTTTGATACAAATAACAGATATTGCATTGAAAAATAAAAATAAATATAAATATTTCCTAGTTTTTTTTAAATAATGTTTTTTTTTCGTTGCTCAAATTGTCACTCATACTTCTCAATTCAAAATTAATATTTAAATATTTGTATTATTTTCTCTTGTGACGCAACGCTCTCACACTTTAAATTATATTTTAAGCATTTCTGTTGATTAATCATTCCTTTATTTATTATTTAAAAATGCATCAAATTAATTATTAAGTGAATTATTTAACCTTTTTTAACTAATAATGTATTGTTCATGTTAACGATTACTTAAATTTTTTACTTCCCTGTGATATAATGTTGGGTTTCAAGCAACTTTTGTATCACAGCTGAGTAAATCGATTAAAGTAACAATTAACCATAACAACTATCAATATGGAATACTTAATCATTAACGTCTTTCAATTTAGAGGTTTATCTTTCAAGAGAGGACAACTCCAGTTTTAGTAATAGTGACAACCGTTTTAGTCCTATTCGATGAATTTAAAATCATTTTTTTATGTAGTTCACAGACATAACGGAAAAATACATATTGCTTTATCTGTGGATACCAAAAAGTGCTCACTTTCACATTTAAATTTATTTATTCATTTTCTTCGGTTAATTTCTTTTGTGATGTTAAAGACGGTCCTTAATTGAATGAAAAGATTTGCTGAACAATATATTTTTAAAATCCATAAGGCTCCTTCTGCGAAGTTATTAAAAAAAAATCATCACAAAAGTCTGTCGGGTTCCTTTATCGAGGAGATTGTTATCTGACTGCTTTCGCAAAGAACTCCAGCACAGATTATTCATCATTTTTTTTTTTTTTTTATCTGACTACCATTACAGAGGTCTGTCAGGCTCCAACACAGAGGAGACTTTTTTCTGACTACCATCGCAGAGGTCTGTCAGGCTCCAACACAGAGGAGACTTTTTTCTGACTACCATCGCAGAGGTCTGTCAGGCTCCAACACAGAGGAGACTTTTTTTTCTGACTACCATCGCAGAGGTCTGTCAGGCTCCAACACAGAGGAGACTTTTTTCTGACTACCATCGCAGAGGTCTGTCAGGCTCCAACACAGAGGAGACTTTTTTTTCTGACTACCATCGCAGAGGTCTGTCAGGCTCCAACACAGAGGAGACTTTTTTTCTGACTACCATCGCAGAGGTCTGTCAGGCTCCAACACAGAGGATACTTTTTTTCTGACTACCATCGCAGAGGTCTGTCAGGCTCCAACACAGAGGAGACTTTTTTTTCTGACTACCATCGCAGAGGACTGTCAGGCTCCAACACAGAGGAGACTTTTTTTCTGACTACCATCGCAGAGGTCTGTCAGGCTCCAACACAGAGGAGACTTTTTTTCTGACTACCATCGCAGAGGTCTGTCAGGCTCCAACACAGAGGAGACTTTTTTCTGACTACCATCGCAGGGGACTGTCAGGCTCCAACACAGAGGAGACTTTTTTCTGACTACCATCGCAGAGGTCTGTCAGGCTCCAACACAGAGGAGACTTTTTTCTGACTACCATCACAGAGGTTTGTCAGTCTACAACACAGAAGAGACTTCAAAATTAACTATGACTAATCAATTATAACGGCAAAAAACGTTGCTCAAATCAAATTTCAAAGCAAAACATTGTTTGTCAATTTCTAAAAATTTCATTAGAATTCTAAAACGATAGTTTTCAATTTCCACAGCATCAAGCAACAATCTAATATTGCATCAAATTCACAGTAAAAACTTCTCGTCAATAATAACAACAATCAAATCTTCATTCAAATGAGAACTAAACATTTTTCATTAACCATAAAATTAATAATCAAATTTTGCATCAACTTCAAAACAAAACATTGGTCATCAATTACCATATAAACAATCAAATATTGCGTCAAATTTAAAACTCAAAATTGCCCATCATAAAACAACAATCAAATATTGCATGAAATTTTAAACCGAATAAAAATACCGTTCTATAATAACAATACTCAAATTCAGAAAACAAATCTTGGCCTTCGATTGCCACAACAAAAAGCAAATCTTTCATCATATTCAAAATAATAACTGGTTTTCGATTACCACAATATCAATCAAACCTCGTATCTTACTCGAAACAAAATATTGGTTTTCATTTATCGCAAAAATAAGCAAATTTGTCATCTTATCATAACAAAACATTGGTTTATAATTCCCTCATCAACAATCAAATCTTTCAATCAAAAATAACCCTGTAAATTTTGTAATTTGTGATTTTATTGGACTTTGCATCAAGTCATTGCCACAACAAGCATATCTTTCATTAAATTTAAAACAAAACTAACAAGAAGCAAATATTTATCTTATTCAAAAATAAACATTGGTCTTCAATTACCAAAGTAACCAGAATCCAATCCAAAATAAAAAATTAAAATAATGATCATGATCATCAATAATAACAACAATCCATAACAATCAAATTTTGCATCAAATTCAAAACAAAACATTGGTCGTCAATTATAATAACAACAATAAAATTCAAACAACAAATTTGATTTCAATTACCAAAACAATAACTAAATTAAAAACAAATTATCTACCTTCAATCGCTAACTAATCCTCCATCAAATTCAAAACGAAATATAAAAAAAAAAACGAAGTTGACTTTATAGCTGTCGGCCACCATTGCTAGTACCAACCACTAGTGTCTTCCTTTTTATCTACAAGGACTTCGCCGCCCTGGGCTCCTAAGTGTATGAAAGTATGGCACGGAGCGACGGCGCCGAATACCCATATTTACACAAAGAATTTTAGAGCGCCCGCCGCGGGATTCGAACCGGCGACCTCTGGATTGTGAGTCCAGTGCGCGGTCCGATTGATCCACACGGGCGGACATTCAAAACGAAATATTGATTTTCAATTTCCACAATCTTGTCAAATCTTTTGTCAAATTATAAACAAAATATTGATTTTCATCAATCACAAAAATAAGAAAAAAATTGAAGTCTAATTCGTAACAAAACATTGGAGTTTAATTTCCACAACAACGATTAAACATTGCATCAAATTAAAAACAAAACATTGGTCGTCAATCCAAACAACAACAATCAAATCTAAAGCAAAAATGTGATTGTACAAAAACAATCAAATTTTGAGCAAATTATTTGCCTTCAAATTCCACCATAAACTTAGAATAAAACATGGTTTTCAGTTATCACAACGAAAAGCCAAACTTACTACTTCAAAACAAAACATTCGTTCCCAATATCACAACAACAAGCAAATCATTCATTAAATTCAAGACCGTCAATTATCGCAGATAGTTTTATGCCTTTTATCAATTTCAAATAACAAGTTCAAACAAAAATCTACCTGTTTCAAAACACAGGCAAAACAACAAAGCGAAACTTTGGACCTGCATCTTGGCAGGTAAACAAAACTGTTGGATTTCACAACACAACAATTCAAGCAAAACAAATGATCTTTCATGAATCAAAAAGGTTCGACTTACCGGACTGTGCCATTGTCGTGATCGGGGACTTTCTTTTATAATAAAAACACAGATATTTTGCAATTAACAAACAACACGTCTTATTCCACAGAAATTAACCACAAAACTGATTTGACAATCTTCATTCTCTCTTTCGCCGGCCGCGCGCATCTCGTTGTTTCCACGCTCGTTGTTCTCTCTCGCAGCTCGCTAGCGCGCTCTCGCACTCAATCCACAATTAGCTAACAAGGCAATATTCATGAAGGTGCGCACTTTTTGTTGCGCTCTTAACTCTTATTTATGAATTATATCAATCTTATAATAAATACTCATTTAATAATTTATTACATATTCAATCCTGCAACCCATAATCCCTACATCTACAACCCAAAAAAAACAACTCTTAAAAATCTAACAAGATTTTTTTTAATTCTTTATCATATTGGTCATGTCAGACATAAACACCCGCAACTTTGTTCCCGTTCATAAATGTAAAATATGGCGTGTTTACTATCTGCGTTTTATATAAGAGCAATTCTCTGAGATTTCGGTCATTCAATTTTTTTAATATTTTTTAATCCGGCTGAAAGTTTTTTGATGCCTTCAGTATGCCCAAAGAAGCCATTTTGCATCATAAGTTCGTTCATATAATTTTCCATACAAATTTGGCAGCTGTCCATACAAAAATGATATGTGAAAATTCAAAAATCTGTATCTTTTGAAAGAATTTTTTGAACGATTTGATGTCTTCGGCAAAGTCGTAGGTATGGATATGGACTACACTGAAAAAAAAATGATAAACGGTAAAAAAATTTTGGTGATTTTTTATTTTACTTTTTGTCACTAAGACTTGATTTGCAAAAAAACTTTTTTTTTTATTTTTTTTATTTTCTGATATGTTTTAGAGGACATCAAATGCCAACTTTTCAGAAATTTTTCAGAATGGGCAAAAAATCTTTGACCGAGTAATGATTTTTTGAATCAATACAGATTTTTTTAAAAAATCGAAATATTGGTCGCAAAATTTTTTCAACTTCATTTTTCGATGTAAAATTACTTTAGTGAAATTTTGATAAAGTGCACCATTTTCAAGTTATAGCCATATTTAGGATTTTTTTTATAAAGTCGCAATTATTCATTTTTTTAAATTAGTGCCCATGTTTGCCCATCTTTGAAACAAATATTTTTGAAAAGCTGAGAAAATTCTATACATTTTGCTTTTTTGAACTTTGTTGATACGATTCTTAGTTGCTGAGACATTGCCATGCAAAGGTTAAAAAATTGGTGTTTTTTAAGTCTCACCCAAACAACCCACCATTTTCTAATGTTGATATCTCAGCAACTAATGGTCCGATTTAAAATAATAAAATATGAATCATTGGTCAAATTAAATATTTTCAAAAATTAAACGAACAATTAAAATTAAACGAACAATTAAAAAGGTCCAAACATTCAATATTACGCCCTTTTGAAATGTTTGTCTTGATTTTAAATTTTTGAGAATATTGTTTTAGAAATGTTTCATATTTTAACATTGTAAATCGGACCATTAGTTGCTGAGATGTCGACTGTTTTTAAACCTTTTCATGGCAATATCTCAGCAACTATGAGTCGTATCAACAAAGTTCAAAAAAGCAAATTATAGAGAATTTTCTCAGCTTTTCAAAAATATTTTTTTCAAAGGTGGGCAAACATGGGCACTAATTTTAAAAAATGAATAATTGCGACTTTATAAAAAAAATCCTAAAAATGGCTAAATTGAAAACGGTGCACTTTATCAAAATTTCACTAAAGTACTTTTTGATTGCAAATTCATCGAAAAATGAAGTTGATTTTTTTTTGCGAAAACAGGAAATGACGATTTATTTACATAACCAAAATAGGTATTTTCCTGCCAACTCACACGCAATCGGAAAAAGTTGTGCCAACCCCTCTTCGATTTACGTGAAACGTTGTCTTAATAGTAGTTTATGCAACAAGTTGCAAAAAGAGGATTTTTTCAGCACGAGGCGTACATTTATCCAACGAGGTTCACCGAGTTGGATAAATACGAAGAGTGCTGAAAAAATCAAGTTTTGCAACGAGTTCCATACAACATTTTTTGCAATTCCGAAAAACACCCATTGAGTGAAATTTTATGTCAAATTTTCATGTATTTTGTCAATAAATCGTTTGAATCAAAAAAATGTTGAAAAGTGTTACTTTTCGAAACAAGTGCTGAAAAGTTCAACTTTTCAGCACCCATTTCAGTGCTGAAAAGTAGAACTTTTCAGCATTTATTTTGAAAAGTGTTGCTATTCGATTCTGTTATTTTTGGTACAGAAAAGTAGGCTATTTCGTCGTTCAAGAATGACAGGAAAAGTAAGTAGTTTCACGACGGAATTGCAAAAATGTAATTTTTCCCCCTTTTTGTAGCGGGTGGCGTTAAACGGCCATGATCGACAAAACCAACTGTTTCAATTGCAAAAAATGGTTCAAAAAAAAATCTAACGCATTGGATGAAAAAACGAAGTAATCTTCCACCAAAACCTGCATGAAATCATCAAAATGATGACAACAAAACACCCAAATGATGACATCTTCCTCTTCAGCCAGCATGTCCTGCAGCAATCGGATGCTGTCGTGCATATTACATCGTACTTCTTTGGTGTTTGCTCTTCGTGCTACATTTCCGCTCGTAACGAAGCAGAACTCTGCTCTGTGGCTGCAAGCATTTAAATACATTAAAAAATGGATCCCCGAAAATCGAACGTCTTCTTTCTGTCGCCATATTTTCCAGGATGAAACATACCAGTCTGTTGAAGTAACTACTTTGTCCCATCATCGGAAGCTGCTTATTGTCTTTATCCCAATCGTTTCCCGTAGTTACCGGCGTACAACGTTGAATCTATCTTCTTCTAGTCTTGTAGTAAGTTTGTTCGTAAACAAGTCTAGAGGAAAAAGGGTGAAATCAAATTTTCATGAGATTCACCGTCAAGGTTTTCCTTCTCCGAAAAGGGTTTGTTTCGAACACGTGTGTTTTCGGGAGATGATCCACAAGTTCCACCCCTCCCACACTGGATAACCGTCACACACCCATCGAATTTCAATTACACTTCCGGCGAAGAAGGAAGCAGAAGATGACGTGAGGGACCACGAAAATCGACGTCCTTCGTCAAAACATTGGGAAATTCGGAGAGGGGGGGAAAACCCAGCACGGAAGCGACGAAGCGGTGAATGGATTTTCGGTCGTGAAAATCTGAAAAATCCCCCGAAGCGATTTCCGGGTCGACGTTAGAGCAGCGACTGGATGTGTGCGGATTCTGTCGAACGAGTCTTTATGCGTACTATCAAAATAATGAAATTTTCGCTGATTTTGTTACTCTGTACGACGGGGAACAACATTCGAGCGAGAGGGGTTGATCCGGAAAATTCCTCGCGGGCATTTGCTCGAGCGGAACGTTGCGGAGTAATGAGTGAGTGGATGAAGGAGTTTAAAGCGCTTTTAGATGAGTGTTTAAAGTGGTGAAATTCAAATTCTGGATAAATCTAGAAACATTTGACATTTGATTTAGAAAAATTCAATGGAACACCCAAAATAAAATAATCTGTTTAACTCTCGATCACCATAAAATGGCACAAAATCGTTCCTCTCTCCCAGTAAAGTGTCGCCTCGAAAGTCTGACTTCCAGCGAAATAAAAAAAAGACAGCTTACAACTTTTTAGTTTTTCGAAGGGGACACAAAATTAGCAAAGCATGTTAACAGTTTGCGAAACAACTTTGCTTTTTTGTTATTGCTGTTCTTTTTCTGCTTCTGCTGGGGGTGGGGTTGGCAAAAGTTGAGCTACTCAGCACAGCAGCCGAAAACGGAGTAGTGTGCGGTAATTTAAACCTTGTCTGGAAGGGAAAAAGTGTTTCGCAAAATTGCTGCCCAAGTGAATCTGTGCAGCATTTTTGCCACCGACACAGAATCCGATTACGGCAGTGTTTTTAATGGACTGTTGAAAACTTTGCTGCAGCTTGTTATTTTTGGGTGAAGAAAAATCAATTGAGGAAGAAAAGCACCACTTGAGAGGAGTTTCCTCTGCTGGCTGAAAGTATGAACAACTTGTGTAATCAGTGCTGTCAATTTTTCGGCCAGAAACTTCTCTGCAAAAGTGGGAAATAATCATTTCAATTAAGCACAACACTTCACCCGCTCCCTGTATGGGCTCCTTTTCTACTTATTTTTCCTTGTGCCGAACATGTGCCGCATGTCGTTTTAGTTCATAAAAGTTAATTGAAATGTTAAAATCTCCTAAATGTTTGTGGCTTTTACGGAGTTCCACCAGCCACTCTGCCGAGTCTCTCCAGGTTTGGAGTTGAATTTATTTGGAGGGAGTTGGGGGAAAACTTCCCGACAGCCACTCGAAAATTATTTCAAATTTTCATTTTTCCTCGCCCCTTGTTGCTCAACAGAAAACTTTTTTTCCTTTCTTTCGAATAAAAAAAAGAAAATTCTAGCATTTCCCTAAACCCAAGCATGTCATTACGGAATTCTTACTTCATAAAAAAAACAAAAGTTTTTTTACGGATTAGAGCCCAACTCGCCAACCATGGGTGAGAAATGAAAATAAAATTTTCCCCACTTGAGTTTGTGCAGTGAAGAATCCTACCCTCCGGGCCTGTTGTTTCCCGTTTTGGTTTATGATTTGATGAAAAATAATTAAACCTAGGCAGCACCCCTCTCCCCCACTTCGAGTTTGGGTCGCGTAGCTTCTTCTTTATCATCTCGTTAACTGTCTTTGGAATTAAAAGGAGACATTTTTCATATTTTGTTTTTCCTTTTTTTGACGAAGGGCAATTCCGTTCGGAAAGTTATGGGTTGAGGGGAAAAAAGGAAAATTTTTGTGACCGTTTACGCCCAACTGGGGAAAATGAAAGTGACGAGGACGTGAGCGTTGGTTATTAAAAATTAAACTTGGAAGAAAGTTTACGACTGTCTTTTCAAGTTTGTTTTTTTTTTATGCGGAAAGTTTTGCTATTGATTTTCATTTGTGTTACAGCTCAAGCTTTAAAAATCTTAGATCAACCCAAAAAGATTGATTATCACGTAGTTTTGTCTTGTCGTTTTTGTCGTATTTGTCTTTTTGTCTTTTTGTCGTATTTGTCTTTTTGTCTTTTTGTCTTTTTGTCTTTTTGTCTTTTTGTCTTTTTGTCTTTTTGTCGTTTTTGTCGTTTTTGTCGTTTTTGTCGTTTTTGTCGTTTTTGTCGTTTTTGTCGTTTTTGTCGTTTTTGTCGTTTTTGTCGTTTTTGTCTTTTTGTCTTTTTGTCTTTTTGTCTTTTTGTCTTTTTGTCTTTTTGTCTTTTTGTCTTTTTGTCTTTTTGTCTTTTTGTCTTTTTGTCTTTTTGTCTTTTTGTCTTTTTGTCTTTTTGTCTTTTTGTCTTTTTGTCTTTTTGTCTTTTTGTCTTTTTGTCTTTTTGTCTTTTTGTCTTTTTGTCTTTTTGTCTTTTTGTCTTTTTGTCTTTTTGTCTTTTTGTCTTTTTGTCTTTTTGTCTTTTTGTCTTTTTGTCTTTTTGTCTTTTTGTCTTTTTGTCTTTTTGTCTTTTTGTCTTTTTGTCTTTTTGTCTTTTTGTCTTTTTGTCTTTGTCTTTTTGTCTTTTTGTCTTTTTGTCTTTGTCTTTTTGTCTTTTTGTCTTTTTGTCTTTTTGTCTTTTTGTCATTTTGTCTTTTTGTCTTTTTGTCTTTTTGTCTTTTTGTCTTTTTGTCTTTTTGTCTTTTTGTCTTTTTGTCTTTTTGTCTTTTTGTCTTTTTGTTTTTTTGTCTTTTTGTCTTTTTGTCTTTTTGTCTTTTTGTCTTTTTGTCTTTTTGTCTTTTTGTCTTTTTGTCTTTTTGTCTTTTTGTCTTTTTGTCTTTTTGTCTTTTTGTCTTTTTGTCTTTTTGTCTTTTTGTCTTTTTGTCTTTTTGTCTTTTTGTCTTTTTGTCTTTTTGTCTTTTTGTCTTTTTGTCTTTTTGTCTTTTTGTCTTTTTGTCTTTTTGTCTTTTTGTCTTTTTGTCTTTTGTCTTTTTGTCTTTTTGTCTTTTTGTCTTTTTGTCTTTTTGTCTTTTTGTCTTTTTGTCTTTTTGTCTTTTTGTCTTTTTGTCTTTTTGTCTTTTTGTCTTTTTGTCTTTTTGTCTTTTTGTCTTTTTGTCTTTTTGTCTTTTTGTCTTTTTGTCTTTTTGTCTTTTTGTCTTTTTGTCTTTTTGTCTTTTTGTCTTTTTGTCTTTTTGTCTTTTTGTCTTTTTGTCTTTTTGTCTTTTTGTCTTTTTGTCTTTTTGTCTTTTTGTCTTTTTGTCTTTTTGTCTTTTTGTCTTTTTGTCTTTTTGTCTTTTTGTCTTTTTGTCTTTTTGTCTTTTTGTCTTTTTGTCTTTTTGTCTTTTTGTCTTTTTGTCTTTTTGTCTTTTTGTCTTTTTGTCTTTTTGTCTTTTTGTCTTTTTGTCTTTTTGTCTTTTTGTCTTTTTGTCTTTTTGTCTTTTTGTCTTTTTGTCTTTTTGTCTTTTTGTCTTTTTGTCTTTTTGTCTTTTTATCTTTTTGTCTTTTTGTCTTTTTGTCTTTTTGTCTTTTTGTCTTTTTGTCTTTTTGTCTTTTTGTCTTTTTGTCTTTTTGTCTTTTTGTCTTTTTGTCTTTTTGTCTTTTTGTCTTTTTGTCTTTTTGTCTTTTTGTCTTTTTGTCTTTTTGTCTTTTTGTCTTTTTGTCTTTTTGTCTTTTTGTCTTTTTGTCTTTTTGTCTTTTTGTCTTTTTGTCTTTTTGTCTTTTTGTCATTTTGTCTTTTTGTCTTTTTGTCTTTTTGTCTTTTTGTCTTTTTGTCTTTTTGTCTTTTTGTCTTTTTGTCTTTTTGTCTTTTTGTCTTTTTGTCTTTTTGTCTTTTTGTCTTTTTGTCTTTTTGTCTTTTTGTCTTTTTGTCTTTTTGTCTTTTTGTTTTTTTGTCTTTTAAAATTGCTATTTTTTTCGAGTTCTGTCTAACTAAAATGAGTTGTGTGTTTTTATCAAATCTTCGGCATAACTAACGATTACCTGTTGATGAGATTACTTTTCCTTCCCATTTCCGCATACCTGGAAGCAAAGAAAACAAGAAAAAAAACTTTTATTAAACGCATCATTCAGTCACATGATTTCGCAGCAAGATTAATGACAAAGCAACTATCGGGACAAAGTCTCATTTGTACCACTCCCTCTCCCAGATAACCTCTTTTCCAGGACTTCACCCTCCTAGGAAGAGGGCACGTGTTTCGCATCAAAAGGTCACATCAACACACAGCACTATCATCCGAAAACCATCAATCATATTCGGCGATATCTCTTGCGCCAATAATGGTGGTGCACGAAAGCATCTGTCAACGACAGGCAACAGATTTTGGCCCCCAAAAAGTCACCCGAATCGTCATTACGTAAAAGTGTGAGCCAAAGGACATCAGAGGGAAAGATATTTTGGGTAAACATCGTGCCATCAGAGGTTGCTCGAGAGAAGAGAGGATGGATTGCTAATAAAGTGGATTTTCCTCAAACCACCTTTTTTTTCCTTCGTCTTGAGGGAAAATCGTTTAGAGATTTTCGCGAAAGATGCTCCTTTCTGAGTAGAGTATGAATAAATAAATGAGATGAAAATTATAATCGCCCCGGCTACGAATGATTTTGGAGAGGTGTTGTTTTAAGAAGGGACCGGAAGCATTCTTGAGAGTGATGTAAAAGCACAGATGAAGAGGGATTAATCCGGGCCAAGTCATCGGGAAATATTGATCGTTGCTGACGTTATTCTGTAAGGGGGGTGCGATGAAAAGCAAACCACCATCATCACCAGCAGATTGTCTTCTGCTGTGTGTTTTGTGTATCGAAGTCGATAATGAATGTTTGCTGGGAGGATATTGCAGATTAGTTTGCTCTTCGCACATAATAAATCATCACAAATATTGGCGACCTAATGGCGATGCTGAACTTGAGGGTTGATCTTTAGATTATTTTGGTATTTTTTTTCAATGTTGAGAAAATGTTTAATTACAGCAAAAAAAAACTAATTATCAAAAATGCTTCATATTTTAACATTCCTGGAGGAAACTCAATTGTCAAGTTGCCACTGAAGTTTATTAAAACTTTACCTTCATTATCCTCCTCACAACAGAACATCTTCCTCACTATACACAATCCTCAAAAACATGGAAACCTCTTAATTCCTTCTGACGCACACCTGTGACTTACTGCCGCCACTTCAGCTGAGCTTGGGGGGCTTAACAACGCAAACAACAAGTAGTCTTCCTCTCCTCTCCCCGTGTAGCGACCATTATCAAAACTCATTAAAACATTTAACGTCGTAAAAGGGTCCTGGCAGCGTTCATCATCACCTATAGAAGGTGGCAGGACGCAGTAAATATTGCAACAAGGGTCCTCCCCCCCAAACCAAAGGCCCAGTAACACCGCCGTAAACATCCAAACCTTCAATCACCCTCTGTGCACAAACCCCATAACCAGCTGCTGGCCAGCAAGGTGTGCCCGGAACAACCCTCCTCGAGGCCATCCGAAACGCAAATAAAGATAATTATGATTAAAATTAATAATTCACAACGCATCGAGGAAAAAGCCTCGCGGAAAAGCCTTCATCCCCCCTCGCAAATTTTGGAAAATCAGCGTTGAATCTTGTTGGCTCGCTTTGCCCCATTAGCTGCGAAAATTATTCACCAGCCTCGGGAACGACTGGGCGTAATTACAGTCTCTCTAAACCACCCCCTCCTACAAGGGAAGGAAGGGAGGCAATCTTCGGACAAAGTTTTCAATTTTTGCCATTACCACCACCACTCACTTTGGCCCAGGATCCTACTTTGGCAACTTCGAGCGCGCATTTTCCGCGTGGGGACAATTTGCGGAAGATGCTGATGGGTTTCTGGAGCGCGTGTGCCGCGAAAATTGTCGCAAATAGAATACGCCTAAGGTACAGATGGAAAGTGCAAGCTTTTTCCGGGGAAAACTCTTCGTCCTGGATTGGAAGGAACAATGGTGGTGAGAGTTCTTCGGAGGGTTGCTTCGTCAGGTGGAAATTTTGTCTAATTGAATTACATTGTCGAAGGATTTTGTGCGGGGATAAGTGTGCATCTGGGACGGATAATGAACTCTTTAATAATTTTGAGCATATTTAGCACAAGACACACGGAGAAAAAAGAGTTCCCAAAATCGTGAACACCCGATCATGAAATTGGGAACCACGAACAAAGTGTTCAAATTCCATGGTACGTTTTTGAAAATCGTACCATGGCATTTGAACACTTTGTTCGTGGTTCCCAATTTCATGAACGGGTGTTCACGATTTTGGGAACTCTTTTTTCTCCGTGCATAGGGTATTTTAACCATTAGTAGGCCCCCTAGTAGAGCCGATGCTCATTTTTCACAAATTTTCAATATTTTAAGCCCTTTTTCATAACCCTTTGTACTTAACAATGAAAACTGAAGTTTTTTGAACAATTTTGACTATTTGTTTCATCAGTTTATTTGTTTTTGAGCGGAAAAATAGCCATTTGAAAAAAAAAAGTTTTTTGCCTGTTATGGACCACCTTTTCCTATAGTGGACCCGGGTCCATAATCCGATTGTGGACCCGGGTCCACTATAGACAAACTGTTATTTTTATACCAAATTTAACCGATATTTGATGTTTTGATGCGTGGTGTAGGTCTAATGATAGATATAATGAATAAAAGATGGATTTTGCTCACTTTTCATTATAAACAAATTTGTTTTGCTAACAAATTTTGCTTTAAACAACAACAAAAACCTAACAGACATTTAAAAACTATTATTTCCGAAAAAGATCAGAGAAAACGTTTCAAAAATCACTGTAAACATAAAAATATTAAAAAAAAAGTTATTTTAATGCACATTTTTTCATATTAATTACATAAATGGTTGACCGAAACTAAACAATAGATTTGTTTACAGTTGCTGATAAAACCACGCATGTTTATTTAAAAAAAATGTTTTGTTCTTGTTTTATTATTATAAAATATCATTTCAAACTGCAATTATGATGCTTCAGTTAAGTACAATTGACTATAGTTTTGATCAATTATATTTTTTACGGCTTCAGCATTTTTTTAACATGAAACAGCTATATTTATACTCATAATTGAAAAAAAAATGTGTTTAGGTTGATAACAACAAGCATTTATTGTATGTTTAAGAGAAACTTTTGCTTAAATACATAGTTTTCTTCATTTTTGAAGGTTTAATTAACAGGGGTCCACTTTTGGAAAAGTTTGGATTTTCGTTGTCCTATATTGGACCCCCCTAATTTTTGCTCGAAAATGAGCAGTTCTTCGCTTTATTTTAGTAAAGTTCCTTAAAATTACATTATTTCGACTTGCTGAAGTTAAATAATCAGTCAAAAAATGATTGAATAGTTAATTCAATCATAAAATATAAATGCAGTTTTGTTGTGAAAATGCTAGTGGCCATGGCTGATTTCTGATGTCGAACTCAAAACACTTATTTTGGTAAAAAGGACAATTCAATATCAGTCAACATTGATTTAAATGATGCTGAACATGCCAAATAAAAGATTTGTAGGCAACAACACTCTTAAAATTGTAATTTTATTGAATTTTTCATCAAAAAGCCTCCAGAGGGTCCACTATAGGAAAGGAGTCCACTAATGGATAACGTACCCTAGAACAACAATTTTAACACTTTTCTGGTGTAATGTTCCTTTTAATTTAATTGAGGTAAAATTACATCATTAAAGAGGTGATTTTTTTTTACTGCGATGTTTTGGATTTGCTTCTCAAAAAATGATCAACGCATTGTTTTTACAGATTTTGTTTTCGAACTATAAAAAACTAAGGACAAAACATTTTTTCTAGAATTTGTTGAAAAACTATCGGTCGAAAATGCATCCCTTTGACTCTAGAAGACTCGACGGGGAACACCAAAACAATATCTGTGTGGGTGTATTATTTTATGAACGAGTTATCTCCGAATCCGAAAACTTTTATTGCTTAAATTCTAACTATATTTAAGCAGGCTTTACAAATTTTTAGTTGAATTAAAAAATCTTAACATTCAATATGACGCCCTTTTGGAATGTTGATTAAAAAAAAATGAAAAGATTGTTTTCGAAAGATTGGAAAATTTCACGAATGTTTTATATTTTAACTTTGAGAATCGAACCATTGGTTGCTGAGATATCAACATTAGAAAATAGTGGGTTGTTTGGGTGAAACTTAGAAAACATCAATTTTCCTATTTTTAGATCTTTGCATAGCAAAATCTCAAAAACTTAAGGATCGTATCAACAAAGTTCAAAAAAGTAAAATATAGAGAATTTTCTCAGCCCTTCAAAAAAAATATTCAACGGTGGGCAAACATGGGCACTACGTTACTTTATCCACCTTAAGGTGGTTGGTGCCTTCCTCGCATTCATGTTGTATTTTAGGTGGTATTTAAAAATTAATTTAAGAGTTTTATTTAGTTTTTTTTTTTAATTTTTTTTCATTTGTGTTATTTTTTTAATTATTGATTTTACTTGAACAGCAATTTTCAATTCTTTTTTTTACCAACTCTTCAAAATAAAGGTGAAAAGTCTCATGAGTTATATATTTTAGTAAAAAGTTCGTGTAAATCTTTGTCGAGACAAAATGATGCAGCAACATAATTAATACAGATTTTTTTCAGAAGAGACGCAGACACTGCTTAAGCGATGTGGCAACCGGGCGATACGCATGCAAGGGGGTGTGGCTGCCAATCCCCCGCGTGGTCAAAAAGTCAAAAAAGCAAAAAGACCCGGCCTTTGAGGTTATGCAAAAATCACCCTTTTTTGTAGCTACAAAAAAAAATTCTTGGCATAACTTTAAAAGTACTTCACTAAACAGAATAAAATTTAATAGGGTCTTAGGGGACCCCAAAACGAACAGAATAAGGCGGATCCGGCCAAAATCGGTACAGCCAGTTCTGAGATAATCGTGTGGAAAAAAAATCATGTCTACACACATCCCCACAGACATTTGTTCAGAATTTGATTCTGAGTCGATAGGTATACGTGAAGGTATATCTAGGAGTCGTATTTAAGAAGTTCATTTTTCGAGTGATTTTATAGCCTTGCCTCAGTGAGGTGAGGAAGGCAAAAATAGTAACTGAGACTATTTTCAAAAAAGTTTCCTTCAAAATTGCTACAACATGAAAACGGTGCACTTTATCAAAATTTCAAAAAACTTTTCGATTGCAAATTCGATTCGAAAAATAAAGTTGACAATTTTTTTAACTTTTAATATTTCAATGTTTTGTAAAAATCAGTTTTGATTCAAAAATTCCAAACTCGGTTAAAAATGTTTTGCACACTCTGGAAATTTCTGAAAAGTTGGCATTTGATTTCCCCTACACCCAGAACTGGACATCGGCATACGAGAGGATAAAGAGCACGATTTGGTAGTAAAATGGTACTGTGTGCGGACTGAGAGGATTACCGAGAGTACTTTACTCATGGGTTCATCTCAAAAAAAGTTCATTTATCAAAAAAAAGTACCGGTATCGAGACTCAAACCCAAGACCTTCGACATATTGAACCGTGCCTTTGCCGTATGGGCCACCATGGTTCGGTGACTAAGTGGCGGTCATTTGTCCATATAATCCACTCAATAGGATGAACTGTTCCAATCAGGGCTGCGGAGTCGGGTCATATTTCAAACGACTCCGACTCCGACTTCGGCTTTCTCAGATCGGCTTTGAACAAATGGTTGGCTCCGACTCCGACTCCGACTCCAGCCTTCCAACTCTAGCCGACTCCGACTCCGACTCCGACTCCAGCTTTCAACAAATGGTTGGCTCCGACTCCGACTCCGACTTTACATATTTTTAAATGTTTCAAAAGTTAGATAACTATTATAAGTTAATTATTTTTTAAACATTGATAAATAGGATAATTTAAAAACTCTCTAAGCGTCATGTTTTTCTCAAGAAAAATAAGTTAAGTAAAAGTAAAGTAAACTAAAGTAAATAAACGGAAAAAAAGTTTCTAGGCTACAAATTTTATACGTTATGGAAACAGAAATCAAAAACCATCTTCAGTTTTAGAGGCATTTTGAAAAGAACAGTTTTGTAAGTAAATTTTGATTTATTTGCTTAACCTCAAATTTGAAAATTTGTTTTTCAAAGCTAATAAATTTAAATATTAATCTGTTATTTTTGAATAAATAACTAAAAGAAACCAACCCTTAATGATCTATTGAACATTAAAATTCAATTTGCTCACTTTCAGGCTGACATTTGTAAGAAGCACAGTGACAGGCACCTTGTTTTTTAAATGACAATTTTAAACGAAACATTTTTTTTTTGTTTTTTTTTAAGACGTACATGGACATCACACCATGGCTGAAGGAGATTACTATTTCAAATCAATGTATCTAAACAATTTCTTCGTGGAAAGGACGCTTAAGATGTCCTTTTCAAATATCTGTGAAATAAAAAATATTTTAACCTGAAAATTTTTAATTTATTTAAATTTTAAAATTTTATATACTTTTAAAAGGAGGCGCACGATACTTCGTGAATCTTCACCTAAAACGAAGCTTTATGGATGATCTTGCGCCTCCATCAAAATATATGAAAAAAATTAAAATATAATAAAAAACTAATATTCACTAGTAAAATATTTTCTAGGTCACAAATATTTCACATCAATTCGTACCAGTTGATAATATTTTGATTCTGTTTTTTTATCTATAATATTTGAAAAATAAATTAAAATCCTATATTTTGTTCTATACATTTTTTTATTAGTTCATTTTTGTACTGAATTCTTGAGATTTGTTCAACGATAATTTGCAACGATATCAAAATAGTTTACCTAAAATCAACATCAACATCAACAATCAATGATTATTTCAAATTTGTTGCAACTTCTTTTGACATTTTTTGTTAGTTTCAATTATTTTAAATGCAACACTTTGATTTTCTTGTACTCAGTTATAAACAAAATGCGCATGTTGAGTTCCAAGTAAGAGATTGTTATTATCGTTGATTATTTGTTACAAAAGTTAAACTGTCAGTGACTCTTTTTCGATCTGCAAAAACAGTGATTACTATTTATAATCTTTTTATGTACCTCTTAAATTTTTCCTAAAAAATGATTTAACCGAAAACCTCTAAGACATTCGCTATTGGGGTAAAAGATGACTTTGTGTGTACTTTTTTCAGAAATAACTGGATGAAATTTGGTCAAATTTGAATTGAAAGGGCACATAAATATAGTCTGAGTACATAACCAATTTTTTATTTATTATTTTTTGAATTATGATACTACATACTTGGGTAAGAGGTTATCATTTAGTGATTATAGTGTAATAATACAATTAGAGCTTTTCAATCACAATAAAAAGCTTCAAAAACATAATGGCATCTGATAAATCAATTAAAAATATAAGTTGATTTGTAAATTAAGCTGTTGTATAGGAAAAACTGAACAATAAAAAAACATATTTTTTGTTGAATTTAAGATAACTCCGGCTCCGACTCAAACTCCAAGTTATCAGAAATCTTCGGCTCCGACTCCGACTCCGACTCCAGCTCTTAAAATTTAGCCGACTCCGGCTCCGACTCCGACTCCAGCTGTTCGAGTTTTGACGACTCCGACTCCGACTCCAAGCTTCCCAAAAAGACCCGATTCCACCGACTCCGGCTTCGACTCCGACTCCGACTCCACAGCCCTGGTTCCAATGAACAAATGAACACGCGAGAGGACTATACTCTCGCAAAATAGCACTTTCCTCACGTTTCTTTTCGTGAGGACTCGTTCTTTAACTTTGGGTGTATAAAAAAAATAAAAATATTTTAGTTTAAGTGACAAAAAGTAAAATGAAAAATCACCAAAAAATATTTTACCTTGTATCGTTTTTTTTTTTTTTTTTTATTTCAATGTACACGGAGAAAAAGAGTTCCCAAAATCGTGAACAAGCGTGACGTACTTTATGGATGAAGCCTTATCATTCAATACCATTCCGTACGTATTCAATTTGAAATCATCATTTTGCAGAAAAATCTCATAGTTATCAAGATCACTCCGGTTTGCGGTATGTATTTTTGATATATTTTCGTTTTTTTGCATTTTAAAAAGTTTCATGTTTCTGAGGAAGAAATCGAATCGATGAAAATGATTTTTTCTAAGTGTCATCAAATGAGCCTGTGATTCCATTCCAGAAATCATTGGTCCGATTTTCAGTGCTGAAAATTGAACATTTTCTGACCTTTTCAATAAAAATAATTACAAAATTATGAAATCAAGCTTTACTTTTTAACGGGTCTACAAAACGATAATTTTCCTTATTCATAGTTTAGACCAAATCATAAATTTTTTGAAATATTTTTATTGAAAAGATCAGAAAATTTCACAAAAATTTGATTTTTCAATATTGAAATTATCTTACTTGAAAATAAGTTGAAACAAACTAACATCATTTTTTTGTAAAATTAATCATATTAAAAACAATTTCCTCTTCAACGCTGTCTTCAAATGATGTTTTCCTTTAATTTCTGTTAAATTGTCAAAAGCAGCATACAAACTTTACTTTCAATTATAAAAATCGACATTTGCTCACCACAAAACAATTTCCAACCACCGCCATCGCTATTTAATTTATTGATCAATAAATTTCCACCACGTTTAATTGCACAATCTCCACAATTCGCTGCCAAAAGCCAAAAACGCCGAAAAATGCTCACCTGAATGTCTGTTAATAATTTATGTCGTGCCCTTTCCACCTTCCAAAGACCATCGACCACCACTCTTGTGTGTTGTTGTGTGTCCACCCCCCTCAACAGAACAGCTCCATTAGGAGGACAATCATCCTCGGAAGAAGAACCTCTTTTCACCGTTTTTCGGGGGGTTGTTGTGTTGGTATTTTTCACGCCAAAGAACGTGCTCTCCAGAGGGGTTTCCCTGGACGACCTCCGTGGCCATAAATTTTCCGCAGAACTCTTCCGACACAAAAAAGGAGAAAGAAATCTGTGCACTCTTTCTCCTTGGCTTCACGAGAATGCTCCCGGAAGATGACAATCATAAAAGACGTTCGGGAGGTTCTGAGACTAATTAAAAGAAGAAAGTGTTGGAAAATAGAAAAATCTCGGACCGTGCTCCGGCCCCCTTTCATGGGAGGGAAATTCATTGACTTGCCGTTGAGACCAAGGTTGGACGGTGGCGCAATTTCTCTTGTAAATTGATTCAGTCACGCGATACCGTTGACCAAAAGGGAAGGGACTGACTTCTTACGTGACAAACTGCCACTCTCGAGTGCTGGCGTAATGAAGATAACCCCCGGAAAGGTCAATGGCGTAGTTTGAGGTTAGGTCAATCGGGTGGAACTTCCGAAACTTCATAAATTTCTTCTGAATTGTTACAAATCTCGCCTTAAATTACATTAGCCGCCAATTTATCAAACGTGTCAACCTCGATTGTTCCCGGAAATCCCCAAAACTGTAATCACTGTTCAACAGTTTTCCTCACTTGCCAGGAACAGAACCTTTCCCCCTCTTCAGAATCCCTCTCACGTCCCGCGGGACTTCCGGAAGCGCAATAATCCAGACAAATGAATGCAATTATCCAAATAGAAGATAATCAAATGGTCCACGCACTAATCTACGACACATGCGAGCAATTCTTTTCTTTTGCACTCCCCTTAATGACATCTGCACGCTGAAGGCGAACCCCCTAAAAGATGGGTTAAAACCGAGGGGAAATTCGGCCAACTCCGGCTAAAATGCTTGATTGCAGCAGCCGGAAAAAGCACGACGAATTCTTTTGTGATGCCGAACATCCCCTGCTTTTTTGTGCCGTTCTGTGTCTATTTTTAGATTCTCCGACTCAACCATCAGCCCAATTCTCGGTGGTACCATTGAGTGAGAATCATTTCAATTCCATCATCACTCCCCCTCACTTGTTGTGAACGGGGGGAAAAGTCGTCCGAAAATGGCTCAACAATCAGGCTCGGTTGGAAATATTGGCTCCGGTTTTGAGACGTTGCGTGGCGTGCAAGATTTAAGTTTAATTCTGGGATAAAAAATTTATTTAAGTGAAGAAAATCCAACAACACTTAATTTCACTGAGATAACATTTCTAAAATTTCCTTGCTCTCTCTTGCGAGAAATATCGTTAGAATGAATGCTCAGTGAGCCAATCTTGAGATTTTCAAGAATAGTTTCGATCTCTGTAAGTCAGATCAATTGTGTAAAACAAGGAGATGAGATTAACTTAGTTTAATATAAGAAGTTTTATTTGTGTTGTTATTTGTTGTGAAAGACATTTTTCTCCATATTCCAATCCAATCCAATCCAATCCAATCCAATCCAATCCAATCCAATCCAATCCAATCCAATCCAATCCAATCCAATCCAATCCAATCCAATCCAATCCAATCCAATCCAATCCAATCCAATCCAATCCAATCCAATCCAATCCAATCCAATCCAATCCAATCCAATCCAATCCAATCCAATCCAATCCAATCCAATCCAATCCAATCCAATCCAATCCAATCCAATCCAATCCAATCCAATCCAATCCAATCCAAATCCAATCCAATCCAATCCAATCCAGTCCAATCCAATCCAATCCAATCCAATCCAATCCAATCCAATCCAATCCAATCCAATCCAATCCAATCCAATCCAATCCAATCCAATCCAATCCAATCCAATCCAATCCAATCCAATCCAATCCAATCCAATCCAGTCCAATCCAATCCAATCCAATCCAATCCAATCCAATCCAATCCAATCCAATCCAATCCAATCCAGTCCAATCCAATCCAATCCAATCCAATCCAATCCAATCCAATCCAATCCAATCCAATCCAATCCAATCCAATCCAATCCAATCCAATCCAATCCAATCCAATCCAATCCAATCCAATCCAATCCAATCCAATCCAATCCAATCCAATCCAATCCAATCCAATCCAATCCAATCCAATCCAATCCAATCCAATCCAATCCAATCCAATCCAATCCAATCCAATCCAATCCAATCCAATCCAATCCAATCCAATCCAATCCAATCCAATGCAATCTAATCTAGGGTAGGGTAGTCATCAATGAGACACTTTTGGTTTTCAACTTTCAAAGATTTTTCTCATTTTCTCATCAGCATGTTTTAATGAGCTTTTTGTTGCATTTTCTTTCTTTTAATGTGTTCTAAAATTGACCAAAATATGAGATCGATCCGACATCTACAGCCAGAGTTATTCAACTGTCTCATTGTAGACGCACTTGGCAGGAACAATGAGACAGCTGGGGAACAATGAGACACACTACGAAAATCAAGATTTTTCTAGTAAAACATCATGTGTTTGTATTGTTCCATTGCAGGTAACTTGCCTTAAACATTTTAGAGCAATTTTGCGAACATGAAACTTTAATTAACAAAAGTTATACTAAAAAGTATTTAAATTTTGTAAAATCCGTATATTTATACCAAATAACTTTGTATTTTTGGTTAAATGAAGTTAAAACTCAATAAATATGCCAAAAATCACTTTTAATTCATGTTTTGAAAGATTTCCATAGATTTTGAAAAGTTTAATGAAGAAAAATCAAAGTGTCTCATTGTTACCCATGAGCTGAAATGAGTGGGGAACAATGAGACAGTCCTGGATACTGGGTATATTCTAAATTTTGGCCAAACCTAATGAAAGGACATTGTAGCCCAACTCAATCCCTATGGAACGTCGAAAGAAATTTGAAGAAATATTAGTTTTGGTGTTAATGGCAGCCTACGAGCGAAAAAGTAATTTTTGTCCATAATTTACTTTTACATCCCAGAATCAAACATTTATGAATAACTTTTCAAGGAAGCGTCCATAACCAAAGCCACTATAATGGCAGACGTGTATCCAGTAGACACACCTTTCCCCCAAATATGAGCCTGATTGGTTGAAACTACGACTTGTGAGAGCCATTTTATCATTGTTCCCCGTGTCTCATTGATAACTACTCTACCCTAATAAAACCAAATCCAGTTTGTAGAAAGCATCCTAGAGGAACTGGTGGTTAAATCTCGTCCCTTGCATTAACCGTTTAAATTGATAACTGCGTTGCATTAACCACAAAGACACTGATTCTGAGAACGTATCACATTTCAAAGAATCAACAGCGAATAATGGATGCGTGGACATACCGTACCAAACGAAACGGGAAGCCTCAACTTTTGGCTTGCATGAAAAGAAGGGCGTTTTTAGAAAATCCAACTTTCGATGAATATTTTTGAGTTTTCATGTTGTATTCTAAAAAGTTGTTTGGCTTGCCCATTCAAGCAACTTTGTCGAAGACACCAACACTTTATGACGCAATCTACACCTTTTACGACCAAATTTAGAGAAAGCATCGGTTCAGGGTCAAGTTTTAGAGAAAAGTGATGGTTTAATTGCCTTTTAGAGCTCTAAAAAGTACATTTTCGTTTCTTGACATGTCAACTTGCCATTTTCTTGATAAACAGATGCAAATTTGAAACTCAAATATCCCGAAAAAGCGTTGGCCAAAATTTTAGCACCAAGTTTCATTCGAAAGAGAAGATTTATCTTTTCTGAAAAATCGAAGGGGTATTTTTATCAAACTCGACATATTTTAATTCAAAAATGTCTAATTTCAAAAGAGTGTATAAGACCACCCTAACGAAATTCTAAATCGATGGAATATCATGACTTGGTACTGTTGTGGTCTTCCACAAGATTTTGGTATGATTTTATGGTATTTTAACATCGATTAATGGACTACCAGGGTACAGATTTTTAAATGTTTTTTTGGATACAGATTTTTAAATGTTTTTTTTTTTTTGCGACCCTAAAATTTGTATAAGAGAGACAATGATGAAAATACACATATCTGGATACAAGAAATGGACAAAGTTGCATTAAAAATTAATACTTCCCAACAAAAGATTGATCTTGTTCAATGTTTGTAACATAACCTCTTATTCCTTTAAATGAACTTTCAGTGAACAAATGTTAACGCAAAGAAAAATAGAGATCCAGTTTCTTTCGATATGGTTATTCTAGTCACTATTCTTTACTGTTCATTCTATAAGCTTTGATACTGAATGCCAGTTTTCAATAGTGTTTTTGACTTCTAAAATTGAAAAAAAGTCAAATTATTGTATTTCTTTTGTTGTTTTCTTTAAGGTTATGTGTCGCTATTTAATGAAAATTCCTCAAGATTGGCTTGGATAAGGAAAATAATTCTTAACATAATTTTTGAGATCTTAAAATTGGTGAATCTACGCCGGGACCGTGGTGTAGGTAGGGGTAAGCGTGATTGCCTCTCACCCAGTCGGCCTGGGTTCGATCCCAGACGGTCCCGGTGGCATTTTTCGAGACGAGATTTGTCTGACCACGCCTTCCGTCGGATGAGGAAGTAAATGTTGGCCCCGGTCTAACCTAAAGGGTTAGGTCGATAGCTCAATCCAGGTGTAGGAGTCGTCTCCCTGGGTCCTGTCTCGGTGGAGTCGCTGGTAGGCAGTTGGACTACCAATCCAAAGGTCGTCTGTTCGAATTCCGGGGTGGGTGGAAGCTAAGGTGTAAAAAGAGGTTTGCAATTGCCTCAACAATCAAACCTTCGAACAACTAGTTTCGAGAAGGAAGCTCGCAATTGAAAACGCCAAGGCAATGCTGTAGAGCAAATAATTTGTTTTTTTTTTTGTTTAGGTTACGTTACTTAAGTTTATTTAAAAATCGTCTGCTTTCCACGCCGTTCTTCACTCGGAATCCACCATTTGGAATGCGTCATCGAGCGGGAAAGCTGTGCACAATGCGTTTCGATCACCGAGAAAAAACGCAATCCGCGATGCTTTCCCCGAAATTAAAGTCGCCCTCACCCCGCCAGGCTGCCTGATAATGATGACGTTCACTGGCCGTGCTGCCAGATCGTTTATTGCCTGCCTCACTCTCTCTCACAGTTCAGAAGCAGCAGCTGCCTCGAAGGGTGGGTGGGAGACGATTATGGTTGCACAGCCCAACACCCCCGAATAGTGCGAGAAGAAAGGCAGACAGGATGAATATGAATTGAGGATTTCCTCTTCGAGTTTCTTCGCAACTGTTCTTTGGAGAAGGAAGATAGTTTGCTGAGAAGACTGAAGGGGGGGAGTCTCGGCAAAAATGTACGACGGCGAGGGGGTGCATAAAACTATTACAAGAAATTATTTTAAGGATTTAGCTCAGGGGTGACCAAAGTATGGCCCGCGGGCCAAACGTGGCCCGCGAGGTGATTTTTTGTGGCCCGCGGACCCTTTTTGAATGATCATGTAAAATGGCCCGTTGACCATTTGTAGTGAGTTATAATTTTTCAAATGAAATTTTATTTAAAACTTTATTATTCTATTTTTTGCTGGTATAAACCAAATGAAATCATATTTTGATTTTTTTTATTTTTTATTTTTTTATTTCCATATTTTGATCCCCATTTTACGACACAAATATTTTGTTCAAAAATCTTTTTATTCGGGATTCAAATTCTGATTCAGGAAGACAAAATGTTGAAATTGGAGAAATAAGGCCGTTCCAAAATTTTACAAAGCTTTTTTCTGTCCAACCCTCCCCCGCCCTTCAAAATCGGCTCGAAAAATAAAAGAGAAATAATATTTAAAAAAAAAACTTCAAAATTTCAATGAAAATTTAAGAGCAATTTTGAGCATGTTTGTGTTTATTCAAAACTAATTTGAATGAAGTGTTTTTACGTTGAAATGCTTTTTTTGTCGAATCCTCATTTTTGGAAAATAATTATTGGTAATCAACTGTGCTGGGTGTATAATACATTTTCTATTTTTTTATTGACATGTGGATATTCTGGCTTGTAATTTCATATTTTTATTTTTCTGCCTTCACTCAATCATGGCTAGAGTGGAGAGACAAAAACTTTTTTAAATATTAGCATCGGCCTAATTGTGGGAAAATAATTTTGCAACGATTTTTCATTAGTTACACTAAAGATAAAATTACGCCGTTACATAAATTGTTCATATTTCATGTCACCAATTTGAAATTTAAAACAAACTTCAAAATTTCTATGAATTTCAACTCAATACAAGTTTTTTAAATACCATAAACAATAAAATCAACAAATTTGATGGAAAACTGTAAATTTTTGATTGATATTTTTTTAAATAATGAAAATTTTCAAAAAATAACAGAAATTTCCAAATACTTAATACTTTTTTAGTATATTTTAAATAAAAATAATGTAATGTAATTTTTTAAATAATCTTTTTTGTGCGTTTGGCCCGCAAGCTCTTTTGAGCTTAAAATTTGGCCCGGCTTCCAAAAACTTTGAGCACCCCTGATTTAGCTGCTTTCGCCCCGCTTAAAGAGGAGAGCGGTTTAGTGGATGAGATGAACCGTCACAAGGCAAAAAAACACTTGGCGGGGTAAAGGGGGAGGAAATTGTCGATTTGTACTGTACTATAAAAGGTTGGGGATTCGAGGGGGAAGCGGCTAGACAAATAAGCAGACTAATAAATAATATTTCTTATGGTCCCCGAGAAAATTGCGGTTGCATTCAGATATACGTGAGCGAATATTGCTGTGTGTGTGCTTTGGTACTTTGTGGGGGGAGGACGTGTAATGTGCCATCGAGTCGTTATTTGCGCTGACAATTGTTGTTTGGTGTTGTCAAAGCTTTTATTGTACCGTCTGTTATGGGAACGCGAGAGGAATAACAAAGTGTTTTGTGTAGAAAAATACACTTTCTGTTTAGTGACAATTAGAGCTAGTGATTTTTCGCGATTTCACGGAAGCCGCGTAATCCGTGAAAATCGTTCGTGGCCGTGAAATTTGGGAAATACCGTGAAATGCCGCGAAATTTGAAATATTCAATTGATAAATCGCTACTCAGTGCAATTAAGCTTTATTTTTTAGTTCAAACATTTCAAAAGATTTTTCAAAAAGAAGCAGTTTAAATTAAATAAGTATTTCATATCAGATCTAAAATTATATACTGAAGATTTTTTTTCATAGTTATTTGTTGAAAATATTGTAAATTAGAATACTCAACAAAATGCAGATAGTTTCTTTGTTCCACAAAATTCCAAAAAGATTTTCAAAGAACAATAATCAACATTTCTTTGAAAGAAAACGCAAATAATATCTTAATTATTTTGAAATTGTTGTAAAATTTATTTTAATTAATCAACAACATTAAACAACGATGAACAAATTGCATTTAAATATTTTGAATATAAATTATGTGTTTTAATTCGATTGATTAGTAAAATAATACATATTGATATCATGATTTCTAACCATTTTGCAATGCATTATATTTTTTCTTGAATTATCATTAAATGTAAAAACTGCACGCAGAAAAATGTTTTGTAGAATCAGCCTGTACGAGGTTTGAATCAAATTTTTTTTTGTTGAATATAACCTACAAAAAAAATGCGATGAAACAAACCTGGATTTTCTAAATTCCACAAAAGTTTTGTGTTGTTTTGAAAAAGCTGCTTTGATGTTTAGCGTTGATTCAACAAAATTCATGATTTTCAAATCAACAAAACGTTTTGTTGATTCAAATATCCCCTATTGCTGAAATTGAGGAAAGCAAAAAAAAAATCTTTTTTGCACTTCTTTTAATGTTTTACTGTTTGATGAATTAGAGGACGTGCTTATTTTATAAAATCTCAATAAAATTAAAACAGCTGGATCATAAATTCTTGAATTTTGTTATTAGGTCAAATAAACAAATGTTTACATTAAGTGTATCCCTTTTACACCTTACCTTAAGACCTAATACAAATATCTAGAATTTAAATAACGGAAATTCTTCAAAATTTCCTGAGATTAATCCAATACTTCTTTTTCAAATAACTAATTTGTGTCAGGGGGTTTAATTTGTATATAGAACTACTGCTATCTTTTAAGACACTTTTCTGTTATTAACTTTGCTAAAAGTTTACATTTAACGTTTATTTTGAGCAGTTTTAGAGTACCGTGAAATTGCCGTGAAATTTCAATGTTTTGTAATTGGCATGTCGCGTAATTTCGATTTTTTTGCCGTGAAAAATCACTAGCCCTAGTGACAATATTATAGCTGATTAAATGAAAAAAATTTATCTGGCGAAAATCACACTGCTGGTTCACTATTTAAACAACATTTTTTAAAGAAAATGGATTCAAAACACAGGGAATTCATTTCAAAACCAGTACTTTCCTAGCACAGATGTTTGTTTTTAGTACCTCCTTAAGACATTTTCAGTTTTTTTTTGTTTTTAACCCGGGCATGGTCTTCGGGTTTATAGAACTTTTGACCAAAAACATCTTGAGATCTGAAATTTGGTGACTTTGTGTATCTTACTAAGACACACAATCCGGAAGTGTCCACCAAAACGAACTAACACCAATGGCATTCCGGGTCCGGGTATTCCGGGACCCAGAAATGTTTTCGGCTGCCAAAATTCGAGATTGTATCCTATTTTGGAAGTCTTGGCCGTAATTGAAAGGCTAGGCTGTCAACTGTCTGAGCACGACCGGCAGAACCGGTTTTGGACACCGTGGCCACCGGGAACCTTCTATAGCCGAAAAAGTCCTTTTTGAGGACCTGTATCGCAGCAATGATTGCACCTAACAGGTTGTTCCCAGTTGCATTCGACAGGTAATAACCTGGATTCTAAGCTCCAGAAAAAAATGGTTCATAGTGGCCATTTCCGGATAACTTCAGGATAATTTTATTTTAGCAGTTTTTGACATGAAACCGTCACACGTCACCGTCACAGTCTTATCAAAGGGATTATTTTGCAAATCATTGCAGAAGGATACTATATACTACCCCGGACTGTTTGGTATCGGTTCTGGCCAACTGTGGCCAATCCGGAACTGATTCCAGGGTACCATCAAAACGGTTATAATAATTGTCACGCTAGAAACCCGTCATATCAAATTTCATGAAATTGCAAACATCAGAGGTCTTTGTGATGTCCTCTGACCCAATCTGGTCACTCCGGAACCGGTTACCGGTGGCCACTGGGGGACACTATCGGAATAGGCAATGAACCTTATCATCCGACGTATCAAATTTCATGAAATTGCAAGTTATGATCATCTGCGATCATGCCGATTTCCTCTGGCCCAACCTAGTCTTGTTGACGTTCCGAGAAAAAATCGTTTTAATGTTTGCCCTTGAATAAACAAAAAATAGAGCAAGCAATGTAAGCAATAACAAACACGTTTTGTTTGGTTTACCATTCTGCGCATTGTCGCAAAGTTTGGTTGAATTTGGTTGGTGGAGACGCGAGTTATAATTAAACATATTTTCAGTAGTCGGGCATGTACGTGTGTCAAACGCGTTCTGCCCTGAATTTCTTTAGGCAAATTGTCGCACTTACAGCAATTACTTTCAACAACGCAAGTAGTTTTTTCGTTTTTTTAAATATCTCAGGATTGAAATCGAATTTTGGAAATATGTGATGGTCAAAAGGTGAGGCATTTTGAGCAGAAAAAATGCGTTCTTAACTCAATTCGGCCAAAAATCCACGTGCGGCAAGGTAGCACGAAGACGACGAAATTTTGAAAATCATTACACCATGAAGCACGTGATCATAAATATACAAAAAAATGTTATTGTTAAACGACTGTCAACAAGGCGAAACGGGAAAGCTGTTTAACTGTGATTTAAATGGATTTTAAATATATTTTGGATTTGGACCTTATCACGACACCCTAGGGAATGTGACCTATGGAATTTTTACATTAACCTGAACATGTTAACATTGAGTTAAGAAATAGCCACTGAATCCGCTTTGTAAACGCGGCCCCAATACTCTTCATGGGTTATGAGAAAAAAAAAATAATAATAATATTAATGTACCTAGCCAAGACACCAACCATATGTTTAT
Source organism: Culex pipiens pallens (assembly GCF_016801865.2). Classification (NCBI taxonomy): domain Eukaryota; kingdom Metazoa; phylum Arthropoda; class Insecta; order Diptera; family Culicidae; genus Culex; species Culex pipiens. Next base: position 124,345,319 of record NC_068938.1, read on the forward strand.
TTTTATGTTGCAACCTTCACACAGTATCTTCAAACCAGTTTCACTGTATCTGTATTTCCACGAAAAGTGCCAAAAAGCAGCTAGTGACATCTGTCTGCTTATTTCCCACAACGACCCACAAAAAGATTAAGCAGATAGAGCATTTACTGCATCTTGGAGAAAATCCCTCTGTTAGCCTCCCCTCCCCATCAATCCCCAACCCCATTCCTCACTCCCTAAACCCGCCTCCCTCAACCAAAGTGGGGGTAATATTGCGTTAAAAGCTGACTTTTCCAGGGTTCAAACCACCACCACCACTGGAACAGGAAAAAAATCGCCCTACAAGAAAAACACTGTAATAATGTGATTGACTTCACGGTGGATGCGAGGCAGTTCCAAAATTTTCGGGGGAAGAAGATGTCCTTGCGAGGAGTGTGACTTGGAGCTTGAGCTTCAATGGCCCTCTCGAGACTGGCTGATGATAAGTTATGGCTGACATTTTCAACGCCTGTTGGTCCCGGGGACATGGTCTTACGGCCAGCATCCCGGACGGCCGGAGTGGTCTTATTGAATTAAATTAATGATTTTGGGACCTGCCTGGTAGGGAAGCGACGGTGAACAGGTACGAGGACAATTAGGTTGGGAACGTGATTTTGTTGGCTTTGGGTTAATGTTGGTAGATTATCTGCGCTGGTCAGGTGGGGATTTGTTTGCTGGAGGAGAATCGAGGAGGGGATTGTTGTAGGCCAAAAGAAACCGAAGTTGGTTGAAATTTTATAGCCCGCCAGCCTATCGAACTCCCCTATGGTTAAGTGAGATGGCTTAAGCGCCACTCCCGAAGGAGACCATCCACCTGTTTGTCGGTTTGCCCAGCCGTAGAGACCTCTCGAGGGGGGTTCAGTAATCCCGTTTCGGGACAGGGAGTTCTGTGGGGGTGTAAAACGCGTCGGAGGTACTCCGACTAGCGTACCAAGCCACTACCCAGGAAGGGTAGCTGAAAAAGAAACCGGAAACGAACTGGAGACCTCAGGGCGTGATTCATCACCTGCGGCCTTCAACCGTCCACCTGAAACAGTGCAACAGAAAAATAGCCAGTGGTCCAAGGGATTCGGAGCCCTGACTCCAGTAGAAAAATAAAGTAAAATAGAATAAGGAAAGAAAATCTACATTTATTTAATCGGTCGCGAATAACATGAGCCGACTCTCTCGGTCACCCTAGCATAAGTGTTTGTTTTATAGCTACTGTGTGTCTAGGTTAAGTGCAGCAGGAAAAACATTTGTAGTGTTTTGTGTTCGTTTATTTACAGTGAGTCATTCATGTTTTCGTACGTACGTTTGTGTTTGCCGGCGATCCTCCCCTCTTCCTTTCCCTGAGATCCTGTTACTTCATCCAAAAATCTACCGTGTGTTTGTCTTCCTTCTTCTCTCTTCTTCTTCCGGTTTAGGTGTGTGTGCTATGTGCGTTTTATGTATTCATATTTGACGTGTCGGAACAATCTCGACGCGCAGCGCCGCGCTACTTAGTTGGTAAGGTTGGTAGCGGGCGAAAAGTGTGCCATGGACTTATCACTTAAAGCATGCTTTACTCACGGTTTGCTTGGCGTTCGCGGTCGACGATCACGTGGTCGTCTCGATACCTGTTCTGCTGCTGCTGATCGACGGTTTCGAAGAAACTCGGTGGTTTGGTGGTTGGTGTTTCGCTGCGGACGGCGTCTACGACGTCATCACTTGCTGCTGCTGCTGTTGCTGCTCTCCGGTTAGAACCGGACGGGACTCGAGCACGTGGTTGGTCGCACCTGCGAGGGAACCTCGACGACCTACGTTTGAAGATCTGCTGCTGCTGCTCGGCTGGAACGCTGGTTAGCTGGTTGTTGGTTGCCGGTTCGCGTGTCCGCCTTCGAGGCCGGACTTCTCTCCCTCTTCACTCGCTTGGTTTCCTAACCGTCCAGGTTAGGTTTCAATGGCGGTTGGCGATCGCAATGGCGGATCCTGATCGCGATGACGATTATTTCAAGGACGCTGCGGTGACGGTCGCTGCTGTCCTGTTACGGCGTGGCCGTACAGTTCCGCTGCCGAGCGCGGTTTGGCGAGCGCTGGCCTTCGGCGGCGTGGGCGTTGCGGCCGGTTCGAAGCGGTAGCTGGTCCCCGGTAGATCGTGGCCGTCTTTGACGAGCGTGGCAGGGTCGCAGAACTGGCACGGGACACGGAATCACGGATTAGCACACGTTAAGCCACGAGGTGGTCGGGTTCCGGACTTACCAGGAATTCTGGAACGCACATGCATGCAGGCTTACACACACGCACACGACACGGCACTAGCACAATCTACTAATCTCGCTAAGCTAGCTAACAGGGAAAGGACAGAGAAACACATTACACTAGAGATAACCTAAAAAGACAAACTCATGGAAAGCTAGAACCTACAATTTAATCACGAGACGCGCACAATCGAGGGCCACTGGTGCCTCTTCCGCGGAACTGATAAAAGTGAACCGTTGGGCGCGTCATCAGAACGCCGAGACTTATGAGAGGCTTCAGTTCCGAATTCCGTTCCCTCTCCCGGTTACCAACCCTGGACAATAGCTTGTCATTCCCCTAGACCGCTTTATCACCTCCACGATCTCATCACCCCCGAACCGCGAAAACGCGAAACTCTTCGCGAGATTCGTGCGGCTGGCTCTCCCCGATCTCCTGTGCTGGCTCACCTCAAGAGCAGAGTTTAAACCACTCGGCCATCTGGTTGAACGGAAAGCTTTTGAGATAACTGGCGCAAAAGGTACTCGGCATTTGAGTGACCAAAGGAATGAGCAAAGGTCACTCAGCAAGAAAACTCTACTCTGCGGCGTGTACGTTTAATACAGTTTAGGTATTTCTACTTCCCAATCATACCGACTGTACTTTTACTCCATATGTACTCGTTACAATTTCTTGGAGCAGATTGGAGTGAAAGTTGCTGTTTGTTTTACGTTGAAACCGAGCTATTTTAGCGCGATTTTGAGAATGCCGACTTCAAATTGACGGTACCTACGGTAATTACGGTCCCGGTAGACGGTAGACTCGGTTTTACTCCGAATTTTCAAATCTGAGGTACTTTCAATCATAAAATATTTCAGACACCCACTAGCACGTGCACCTAAAAAAAAGATTCGAACCACCAACAAAAACATTCATTTAGCAGAGACTCGAACCAGAAGGTTCAGTAAACAAGTCTAATCTAGATTCAGCATATTTAAAGGAATCGTCAGGGCACTTTTCGCCATTAGCTCGAAAAAAGTTGTGTCTGTAACTTAATTTTTCACACCCCCTTCCTTCAATCCTCCTTCCCACCTTGATAATGATAATTTTGGTCATTCCAAACCAAAAAGTAATCGCCAACCGTCCCCCTCCCCCCTCACCCAGTGCATCCACACTTCTCCCGCAAACTTTCGCTCGAACAATTTCAATATGAAAAGAAGAAGTTATTTGCAGCAAATTTCCGCTCGCGCTTCAATTCGATGTTTGCAGCCAGAAGTGGGCGATGTATTCGTTAATGGGAAAAGAAATAAAACTCATCCCAAGTGGATGACGGCTGGCTGGCAAACTACACCCCGAAGACCTTCCTTCCCCGCTGGAGGAGTTTGGGGAACACGAGCGCAAGTGAATGGGAAAAAGGCATGCAAATTAGTTGTGGAAAAACGCGCGCGGGGATGGGACCGGAGTGAAGACAAAAGAATTTTCATCCGGCTTTTTTCCTCTCATCCAGCAGTCGTCGTCGGGTAAAAGTGTTGGAGCTTAAGGGAAAACGCAGAGAAGAAAAAAAAGTTGAAAAAGTTGATGTACACACCACTCTTAAGTAGCGTACGTAGTCGCTGAGTCTGTTGATGTTCGCACAGGAAAAGTTTACCATCCGAGAAATTTCGTAATAAATAATAATGCCTGCCACTCGCTGTCTCCTCCATCCGCTGGTCCGGAATGTCCTCGGAGCATTTTTCAGCTGCCACCGTGAGCTGGAGTGTTATTGTTTCGATAATTATGTAAAACAAAGTTTTGGACCCTGCCCGGTTCGTGTCTTTGCAATGTTGAGTTAACGAGATGGTTTGTGTCCTTGCCAAAAAGTTTAATGAAACCTTTTAGTTTGAAATCTTTCCGCTTTTCTTAATATCCTTGTACCAAAACAACCCAAAGTAACGGTAATCTCTCCATCAGCATTGTTTCTTGGCCTCTCCAAACCATCAAAAACAACCAACAATGGCAAATGCGTCAAGTGGCATTCTTGCCTCCTCCCTTAAACAGCTCAAAATAGGCGTTACAAGAATTAGTGTTTTTGGCAGAAATTTACGCAACATTTTGAGCTGAGGGAGGCACTTTACAGGATGGCGACCATCATCGTGGAATTGGCTCGTTGTCACCACCCGGAATATTGGGCCCCGCGAGTTTGCAAGGACGATAAAGTTGCACGCTTAACCGGCACTTAACACCTTCTGGGGTGCATTGCAAAAGGTAATGGCAGCGGTGAAATTTGGAGACGTATTTAAAGCATGGAGCGATCTATTAGACCTTGAGGTTGAAGCTGTATCCAGAAGACTTTTGGCATGGAAATTCTTGAGAAAGATGCTCAGTTTACGCACGGGTATGAATCTTCAAGTTGTCCCGCCCGTGTGGATCAATCGGACCGCACACTGGACTCACAATCCTGAGGTTGCTGGTTCGAATCCCGCGGCGGGCGCTCTAAAAATTCTTTGTTCCCGTACTCAAACACTTTGGAGCCCAGGGCGGCGAAGTCCTTGTAGTTAAAAGGAAGACACTATTGGTTGGTACTAGCAACACAGAAAAAAATCAATTCTCGTAATCGTTAATTAAGTTCACGAATGTGAGAACCACGAAGGAATTTATTCATGAGCATGGTGCATTTGCACTAGAAATGTGAATATATTCCTTCGTGGTTCTCGCATTCGTGAATTTAATTCACGATGTCAAGAATTGATTTTTTCCGTGAATGGTGGCCGACAGCTATAAAATAAACTTCGTTTTTGCCTTCCTCACCTTACTGAGGAAAGGCTATAAAATCACTCGAAAAATGAACTTAATAATTTGATCTCGTAGACCCACCTTCACGTATACATATTGACTCAGAATCATGTTCTGAGCAAATGTCTGTGTGGATGTGTGTAGGTGGGTGGACAAAAAATTGTCACTCGATTATCTCCGGACTGGATGAACGGACTTTATTAGTCTCATTCGATCCGTCTTGGGGTCCCATAGGTCTCTATTTAAAATCAGCAAGTTTAGTTAAGTACTTCAAAAGTTATGCTAAAAAAACAATTTTGGCGTATGTCCGGAAGATTGTAAAAGGGTTGTTTTTGCAAGAAATGATAGGTTTTCAGAAAGGTATTAAAAATACCTTTCCAATGAGCCCAAAACATTGAAGATCTGACGACCATATCGAAAGTTATTAGCACTTAAGTGTTATTTATACACTCTGTGGGGACCGGATCTCAAATATTTCAATGAAAATGATGTCAGGGTCCCTTAAACAACCTATCATTAGTTAGATAATCGAGAGACCTTTCTAATGAGCCTAAAACATCGAAGATCTGACAACCCTAACAAAAGTTATTAGCACTTAAGTGTTATTTAAACACTCTTTGGAGGCCGGATTTCAGATATTGTGATAGAAATATTGTCTGAATCTTCCATGCGGACTATCGTTGAATAGGGTTTTTTATCAAACCTTGTCGATGAGCCAGGAATATAGAAGGTCTGCGAACCCTATCAAAATAAATGAGTAATAAAGTTGATTTGTTAAAAATGTTGAGGGAGAATGTTGCCATTTTTACTGAATGTATTGACTTTATGAATGTGAGGAAGGCACCAACCACCTAAAGGTGGACTAAGTTACGTTTTTATTAATCTTCAAGTGATTTCAATATAGCGACTTGTTTCAGAAGAAAGTGAGACATTTTCGCTAGTTCTCACTGTTCTGTGTTCTGCGTGCACGTCCGCAAACATCGACCACACACATACTGATACAAAGCGCCACCAAGAGGCAAAAGGTTATTACGAATATTTTTGGAACTTTCGTTGAAAACATGCGGTTTTGCAGAAATAAATAACAAAAGTAACCTATAAGTGTAGTGTGACTATCAAACTTGTAAATTGTTGCTAATTTGCTCGAAAATTTGATAAAAATAATAAGTTTTATGCAGCATCCCTTTTGGACGGACATTTCTATTGCCACCTTTTAGTTCCTTGGATTAGCCATGGATAATTTCACAGTGTAATAAACAGGGCAGCTACCACCACGCGGCGCCACTCTTTTGAAGGCGAAAATGATACAGTTTTTTTTCAGACGAGTTTCAATCCCCTGGTTTACGTCTTTGAAATGGTTATTAAACCCATGGGTTGATGTCCCTCTACACTAGGGTTTTTGGGTTATTTTAAGCATCTGTGTAAATTTTGAGCGAAATTGGATGAGATTAACCCATTGAGCCTAAAGATCTCGAAAAAAATGTTATTCATACAAAAATAACTTTATTAGATCGCTTTTGAGCACAAGTTGGTCTGGATTCATTTGACAGTTTTGCCATTTTTCCGATACAAAAAATCTCGTTTTCACAAAATTTCAAAAAAATTGATAAAAATCAAAAAATATTTGAAAAGTTCGAATAGAAATGTCGATATTGATATTGATTGCCTTGCAAATTTGATTTTTTATCTAAAAATAAAGTTTTTTATTTATTTTTTCACAGTTTTCAAAAATAACATTTTTTTGATTGGCAACTTTCTCAAATTAATTTTTACGAACTTGTGCCATGGCTCAAAAGACGGCATTTTTGTCATCTTTTCAGGAAACTCGTTCTCAGAGTACAGATTTTTGAATATTTCAATTTCATCCTAATAAAAAAAATACAAAAATTAAATGAACAATAAATTCGGTCATTTTTGGAAAAAAAAAATCGGCTGGTTCAACTCACGCAAAACTGCTATAAAAATTTCCCGCAACAACATTTATGATTTTACGACTGCAAAACCACTTATCGTAACATTTACAACTTGTTATGGAGTAGAAACGCAAACTTTTCTCCACTTTACTTTCAAACAGCCCAGCCGAAATTTCGAGCCGATTTTTTTTCACTTATCGCTGAAAACTTTCCTCCAATTTCCTGCCAGATAATAAAAGTCACTCGTCTGTTCGCTGCATTCAACGTGTGTGGGTAGTTCCTTCCCAAAAAAAAACTTCCATTGTACCGTGCGTGCAAATTTTCCACCAAAATCTAAATATATTTCACAAAGCGAGTGAAAATAAACTTTCCCCTTGTTTTTTCCCCTTTCAAGGTAAGGGGACTTTCCCTAGGCTCTGTCGTCAAGTTTCGCAAGATTTTTGAATTTCTCTTCAAGTTTTGTGAGCAAGTGACGAGATCTCTTATTCGACCCCTCCAAGAGCGAATTCAATGCCAGACACTCTGGCCCTGATCTTCTTAGCCCGAGCCATGTTTTCATTATTCATTCATCACCCCCTTACTTGCTTTGTGGTGTTCTTTTTATTGAAGTGTCGTGTCCCCTGCAGTCACACACACTTTTCGCCCCTTTGCGACGACGTTGCGCACCCTTCTTCCTCTGCCGCAGACATTCACCCCCTGAAAAAGTAGGCCCTGCCCTTTATTTATGATAACTTATAAATTGCATATAAATATTGAATAAGAACACCGCACACACCAGGCCTACTGCGATGCCAAAGTGTGTCCGCCATAAAACGACACCATTATCTTCGCATCTCCGACCGACCAACCTTGGGTAAACGGAAAACCCCTTCATCTTCATCGTCCTGGGCGGTTCGATCCGAGAATCCGGAGCCTTTGCCGCAGTTTTTCCCTCCCGCTGCTTTCCGGACCAAACTTTACGAGTTCTGCCAGATGGCCTCGGCCAAGCAAGAAGAAAAACCCTCAAAGTCTTGCCCCAAAAAACATGTGAACATGCAGTTCTGGGTGGTTCTGCGGTCATAAAGCGAAATCCTAGGCCTAGCCGGAACTGGGCCAGGTGCTCACGGGCAGGTAGCGAACCCACCCGAAACGCATAATCGTAAAGCTGCCCCCACCACCACCACCAGCCGAAACTGGTCACGTGGAGGTAGAAGTACATACATCTCTTGCTTTTCGGGCTTAGTCGGACCAAAGCTTGCCGGAGATTTGATTTCGCAATTTATGACGGACGGCAAGAGGTCTGAAAGGTGTCTGGTGGGCGGGATTCGAGCTTTGAGCTAATGGATTTCCGCTGGGATGAGCACAGCGAGATTAGGGGATCCATAATGTGTGATGGGTTCTGGAGGGGTCTTAGTAGGCGTACGGAAATGCTGTCGATCCCTTCATTTGTCGTTTTGTTCGCGCAAAGTATTGATCTTGCAGGAGGGTGGGGGTCAGAACGGACCAGGGGGCAGAATAGGTCACCTTCGGGTTTGGGCTTTACCGAAAAGACATTTAAAATCTGGGTGATGAATAGAGAGAATGCGTAACGTGATTTTCGAATGATCCCTCTTTGTTTACATCTACAAAGTAGAATGCTGTTCAAGCACAAGCATGACTTTTTTTATTGGTAAATGAACTGTTTTATAATCAGTGGTATGTTTTATATTTCGACTAGTTTTTGACTTTTTTTGCTGGAAGAGGTTTTTCCTTTTCACAGGTGACGAAAAACTGCTGCGAGAGTGTCATTTTGTGATGTCGTAGATAAATTCGCTGGTCGGTTTTTGACACCCGCAGCTCTTCCTGGCCCAGCGAAAAAAAAGGCTAAATCTAGCGCAGCTTATCCAACAAACAGATAAGATTTTCACTAAACCAGGAGGATTTCGAACGGAATCAAACAATTTAGACAGCTTCTGGTTGGATACAACCGCATCGACTCCCTAGGCGTCATCCATAAAGTACGTACGCTCTTAGGGGGGGAGGGGAGGTTACCGAAGGTGTGACAAAATGTGACGGACGGGGAAGGGAGGGTTGTGACGTCACGCTAGGTTTTTTAATGATTGCATAATATTAATTTGAAATGTACACAATTAAATTAAATCCTCTTTTCTAAAATTGTTTGCTTACTATTATTTAGAAGTACCGTCATCAGGGGTAACATTGGGTCTGGAGGGTGAGATTGGGTCATACAAATTTCTGCATTTTTGTATGACCCAAACTCACCCCCAGACCCAATGTCACAAATGATGACGGTATCACACTATAATTTATTATGTCAAACCATCCACATTAACGACCCCCGGGTCTTTTGTGGTCTCTATTGCAAGTTTCTGCTCGAACCTAGGAGTCCGAAGGCTTGAATGGGGAGGGCACCCAAACCTCTTTTTACTCCAAGGAACCTTCCACCCCAGTGTTTGAACTGACGACCTTTGGATTGCGAGTCCAACCGCCGCCAGCGATTCCACCGGAGTAGGCTTGGTTTGGTGTGTTGTTTGTACTTATGGTATGGAGATGACTCCTACACCTGGAATGACTTAACGGCCTAACAACCAAGGCCGGGACCGACATTTTACTTCCTCATCCGATGGAAGTTTGCTGCAGATGGGAATCGAACCCAGAATCATCCGCTTACAAAATTTATTATATAGTCATTTTAATTTTTTTTTTCAGCTGGAACTTTAATGTTTTGCAAATTCTTGCTTGATACAAAAAAATGCTTTGAAAGCAGGGTGTTCATAAGAAAACTGCTATAAATTGTTTGAACTTATTAGATACAAAGCTGTGAAAACAGTTTTCAAGATTTTTTTATACTTGAATGTAATATGTACCAGGTCTTTTAATTTTTAAAAGATACAAAACTGTTTTTTTTGTTTCGTAATGTTTATTCTTAAAAAAATTAATAATTAGACAATTTATTTTTTTTTCATATTAAAATTGGCAGAAATATCAAAATTATGAGAGTTTCAAGATATAAAGACTTTGAACAAATTCCATCGAAAACAAGGAGTGCGGGGGGGGGGGTCTGGCAAAATGTGACGTACTTTTTGAAGGGGGGTTCAACCTTGTGTGACAAAGTGTGACATAGGGGGGAGGGGGGGTTAATTTTGGCCGATTTTTGCGTGACATACTTTATGGATGACGCCCTAAACAATTTCCATTCATAATTATGAAAAAAATGACAATTTCGCCTTCGACATTCTCAAGATTTCTTGACTTCAACTCCAGCTTCTCAAAGCCACAAATGTTTCATTCTTGCAAAAAATAATAAAAAATCATCGATAACAATACTCTCTACTTTTGGCGAACAGTAAATTGGTTCCACATTGACAGTTCAAAATTGAGGCCGTTTTGCGAACCACTATTCAGCACCCAGTTTAAAATCATTGCATTTTTCAAAATATGTGCAAAAATTTACAAAGCCAGCAATGGAAAAATCATCCTCGAAAAAAAATCATTTGACGCTCACCAAGAGAAAAAAACGGAAGGTAACTTGGCACTCCTCTCTTGCGCACGAAAGATCGGTAAAAGGAATCTAAAAAATCATCATCTTGATTATTCGGTGGATCATCTATTACACTACTACACTAACAGCTGTAACGTCACACATCGAAAAATTAGCTGTCACTTTTTGTAGATGGGCAATGTGTGTAAACAAAGTGAAATTATTAGGTTTGAGGGGTGCTAACAAGGAAATTCACAAAAAATCTTCAACAGATTGATTTTATTCGAGAAGTTCTGGAGCGATTTTCTTTTGCGTGATTCGCCTCCTCTCTCTTTCGCGGGTGAAGAAAGTTCGCAAGCAAAAATGTTTTTTTTTTGCGATTATTCCATCCCAGTTGGCAGCTGTCCATACAAAAATGATAAATGATAATTCAAAAATCTGTATCTTTGAATGGAAACTTTTGATGGATTTGGTGTCTTCTGCAAGGTTGTTGGTATGGATAAAGACTACACTGAAAACAAATTATACACGTTAAATTTTTTTTGGTTAGTTTTTATTTTACTTTTTGTCACTAAAACTTGAATTGCAAAAAACACAATTTTTTTTCTGATATGTTTTAGGGGTCATCAAATGTCAACTTTTCAGAAATTTCCAGAACGGGCAAAACATTTTTGACCGAGTTATGAGTTTTTGAATCAATACAGATTTTGTTTCCAAAAAATTGAAATTTTGGTCGCAAAAACATTTTATGTTCATTTTCCGTTGTAAAATCGAATTTGCAAAAAAAAGGACTTCAGTGAAATTTTAATAAAGTGCACCGTTTTCAAGTGACTATATTTTTAGGTTTTTTTTTTGAAAATAGTCGTATTTATTTATTTTTCAATTAGTGCCCATGTTTGCCCACCATTGAAAAAAATATTTTTGAAAAGCTGAGAAAAAAATATTCTAAATTTCACTAAATGTTCTAAATTGCTTTTAGGCCGATGCAAATATTTAAAAAAGTTTTTGTCCCTCGGCCCTGGCCGAGGTCAAGGGGGGGGGGGGGCAAAAAAATAAAAAAATATAAAAATTTAAATAACAAGCCATAATCTTCACATTTAAATGAAAAAAGTGTTTTAAAATGCATTTTACACTAGTTCAGTTATTTTGCAATCATTAGTTTTCAAAAAATCTAAGATCTGACAAAAAATGTACCGAAAAAAAAGATTTTGCATCGAAAATTTTCAAAAAATCTTAAGATTTTTTAATAAACCCAAACATGCCCATGTTTGCCCACCATTGAAAAAAAAATTTTTGAAAGGCTGAGAAAAAAATATTCTAAATTTCACTAAATGTTCTAAATTGCTTTTAGGCCGATGCAAATATTTAAAAAAGTTTTTGTCCCTCGGCCCTGGCCGAGGTCAAGGGGGTGGCAAAAAAATAAAAAAATATAAAAATTTAAATAACAAGCCATAATCTTCACATTTAAATGAAAAAAGTGTTTTAAAATGCATTTTACACTAGTTCAGTTGTTTTGCAATCATTAGTTTTCAAAAAATCTAAGATCTGACAAAAAATGTATCGAAAAAAAAGATTTTGCATCGAAAATTTTCAAAAAATCTTAAGATTTTTTAATAAACCCAAACATGCTAAAAATGATTTTAAACGCAGGAGAATGTATTTTAATTTGATTTCAGCTGGTTGCACATGAATTTTCATTGAAATTTTGAAGTTTATTGTAAAAATATTTTTTTGCCCCCTGATTTTTCGGGCCAATTTTGAAGGGGGGGGGTGACAAAAACTTTTAAAAATATTTGTACCAGCCTTATTGTCCATTCTACTGACATGAATTCTACAGTAAAAGTATCATTGATTGAATTTAAACTTATCAACAGACAATTCAAATGTCATGACAGCTTTCATCACAAAAAAGGCAATCCCCCAACAAAAGTCGCTCCCACAAACAATTAATCCCAGATTGCAATCACAAACTTTTGAGAAAATCTTGAGCATCAGTTTACGACCGCAGACGCAAAACCTTTGTCCGAATCCCATTTGATGGCCGAAATAATTATTCTAATGGTTATTGTTATGATTCCACCTCCGTCACTCATTTTCTTCATCAAAGAATAAGATTTTCCGAGCATTCAATTCCTTTTCCTAAGGATTTTCCCCGCCACACTCTCCCTTCCCCTCCCCTCCTTAAGCACCCAAGACATCAAAACGAACGAAGCTTTCCCCAAAATGAAAGTTATAATTTATTTTTAAGACCCGCTTTCGGTTGAACCTTTCCCCGAACAATAGTCTGTACCTGAAATGCTGGTTCCGAGTTTCGGTTGGGTGCATCTCCGCCGTCAACCTCTTAAGGGGCAGGAGGATGTTATTGTTTGTGGACAGGACACACCAGAGAAGAAGAAGAGAAAGTTCGCCACGGGCCCATCATCATGATCATTATCGTATACAAGTGAGGGGGCCTAAAACGTTTTTCCTGAAGATGAACTTTTTCCTCGGCCAGAAACCGCAAAGCATCTCGTCTAGAGTTCTTTTCGGGATAAGGAAGGCAAAATTCAAAGGTAATTCCTCGGACTTGCTGGCGAGCATCTTTCCGGGGGCTTGTCAACGGAAAGTTGGACAAAGTTGACAACCTGGCCACAGGAATGCTTCCTCGGGACTGGGGAGAGGCTGTCACGGAGGGATGAAAAGTGCTCGATTTATGATTCTGGTGGTTTTCGGTGAAGCTTGGGGAGATTTGTAGCGATACAAACTCCGGGGGTCATTTGTCACCGGGTGGTGGTTTTTAAAGCTATTAGCATTATTCTTTTTTGATTGTCTACTTGCTAAACGTACGACAAGTTTACAAACAACCTGGTTGATTTATATATTCATAGTGTTCAAAAGTTTGCTGAACCCTCGCGTATGGCATAAACAAACCGACTAAATATCATGGAACCATTCCTAAATCGAAACCATAACAGAAAATTAATCTTTTCATTTTTATTATGTTATTGAAATAAAGAAGCACTCGATATAAGAATAGCGTGTCCCAAAAAAACACGAAGTCGAGGAATTCAATGTGCTCAGTTCTCAAATGATAGAAAATCATGTTAGAAACAACTCTCTCATACATGAAAACTTTCGGAAAAATCGTTTACCACGTTCCCTGGGCATTTTTTTTTAAAAAAGTCAGTTTTTTCGACAATTTCACAAAATCTGCTTAGAAAAAATGGAAAATTTTATAATTTCAAATAGCCTATACCATTAAATGATGGTCTGTGGTCCAATAAACAAGTTAATGTATCGATTTGGCCTTTTAAAACCTTGTTTTCACTTTCCCGGTAGCTTTTATGTCGAAAAATACGAGTTTTTGCTTTACTTTTTTTCAATCTTTTCCCTCGGTATTGAACACAAAAATTTCCTCATATGTGAGAATACATGCATCTTGTAGGAAATTTTCCGCCGAAGATTTTCGTCTAAGCAACTTTGAAGTTTCATCAACTCTGAGCTGAGATATTCCAGTTTTTGTGAAGAAAGAATATTGAATATTTAAAAATGTTGATATTAATCATCATTGGCATACAATATTAAGGATAATTTAAGCCTAATTTGAAGTGCGGCTGTATCGCATCTGTTTTTAAACATGATTGGTTCATCCTTCAATACTAAGGGCCACCTGGTTTTGTTTTCTCATGGCACACTACGTGCTAAATCAATGAATTACTTTTAGCAAATAACTCATATTTAGAGCATTTTGCATTTAAACCAATCGATGCACGTTTGCTGTGTTTCCATGGATACAAATAAACAAATAACAAATCGATGCATCTGTGCTCTCTTATGCTATCTAGATAGGAAAACCAGTAAGCTTAGTACAAGAGCACAGAGGCATCGAAATATATGGTTCGATTGTACGGGGTTGGCAATTGTCCACGCTCCATCCAAAAAAGTTTTTTTTATGGACAATTGACCATGAGAAGGGGAGGGAGCTGAGATTTAAAAAAAATGTCTACGTGATTAATGGATGGATCCCTATAGAATAAATTCCAAATATTAGTGATATTTTTAATTTACCTGAACATCGGATTTATCAACAGAAGTTAGAAGAAGGGAGTGTAAACGTTACGTTGTGGTTCAGATCACGGAAATGCGTACAATTGAACCTTATATTTGTTATTTGTTTATTTGTATCCATGGAAACACAGCAAACGTGCATCGATTGGTTTAAATGCAAAATGCTCTAAATATGAGTTATTTGCTAAAAGTAATTCATTGATTTAGCACGTAGTGTGCCATGAGAAAACAAAACCAGGTGGCCCTTAGTATTGAAGGATGAACCAATCATGTTTAAAAACAGATGCGATACAGCCGCACTTCAAATTAGGCTTAAATTATCCTTAATATTGTATGCCAATGATGATTAATATCAACATTTTCAAATATTCAATATTCTTTCTTCACAAAAACTGGAATATCTCAGCTCAGAGTTGATGAAACTTCAAAGTTGCTTAGACGAAAATCTTCGGCGGAAAATTTCCTACAAGATGCATGTATTCTCACATATGAGGAAATTTTTGTGTTCAATACCGAGGGAAAAGATTGAAAAAAAGTAAAGCAAAAACTCGTATTTTTCGACATAAAAGCTACCGGGAAAGTGAAAACAAGGTTTTAAAAGGCCAAATCGATACATTAACTTGTTTATTGGACCACATACCATCATTTAATGGTATAGGCTATTTGAAATTATAAAATTTTCCATTTTTTCTAAGCAGATTTTGTGAAATTGTCGAAAAAACTGACTTTTTTTAAAAAAATGCCCAGGGAACGTGGTAAACGATTTTTCCGAAAGTTTTCATGTATGAGAGAGTTGTTTCTAACATGATTTTCTATCATTTGAGAACTGAGCACATTGAATTCCTCGACTTCGTGTTTTTTTGGGACACGCTAATATAAGAACATAATTAATGAAGCATTTTTTAACGAATAATATGTTGAAATTTTCACTTGACATGTAAATGTTTAATGTTTAATGTTTAATGTTTAATGTTTAATGTTTAATGTTTAATGTTTAATGTTTAATGTTTAATGTTTAATGTTTAATGTTTAATGTTTAATGTTTAATGTTTAATGTTTAATGTTTAATGTTTAATGTTTAATGTTTAATGTTTAATGTTTAATGTTTAATGTTTAATGTTTAATGTTTAATGTTTAATGTTTAATGTTTAATGTTTAATGTTTAATGTTTAATGTTTAATGTTTAATGTTTAATGTTTAATGTTTAATGTTTAATGTTTAATGTTTAATGTTTAATGTTTAATGTTTAATGTTTAATGTTTAATGTTTAATGTTTAATGTTTAATGTTTAATGTTTAATGTTTAATGTTTAATGATTAATGTTTAATGTTTAATGTTTAATGTTTAATGTTTAATGTTTAATGTTTAATGTTTAATGTTTAATGTTTAATGTTTAATGTTTAATGTTTAATGTTTAATGTTTAATGTTTAATGTTTAATGATTAATGTTTAATGTTTAATGTTTAATGTTTAATGTTTAATGTTTAATGTTTAATGTTTAATGTTTAATGTTTAATGTTTAATGTTTAATGTTTAATGTTTAATGTTTAATGTTTAATGTTTAATGTTTAATGTTTAATGTTTAATGTTTAATGTTTAATGTTTAATGTTTAATGTTTAATGTTTAATGTTTAATGTTTAATGTTTAATGTTTAATGTTTAATGTTTAATGTTTAATGTTTAATGTTTAATGTTTAATGTTTAATGTTTAATGTTTAATGTTTAATGTTTAATGTTTAATGTTTAATGTTTAATGTTTAATGTTTAATGTTTAATGCTTAATGTTTAATGTTTAATGTTTAATGTTTAATGTTTAATGTTTAATGTTTAATGTTTAATGTTTAATGTTTAATGTCAGTTTTTTTTGCTTGGAAGTAATAAATTTAAAAAAAGATTCACAGGTAAAATGCCATTTTGAGGTGAAAAGCTCCTTCTTTATAACATTTTTAAGAAAAGTACCATTTGGCAGGTGCAAATCGTTATGATTTCGTAATCATATAGTCTAAGGGGGGCACGTGCTTAATCTACCGAGGATGACTAGGTGGCAGATTTTGTTTCAAAAAGAAACTATAACCTTAACACTCCCCTTCTCTCGACTTCCACGCCAACTTAAGGAGAGGTTATCGTTTCCGCATGAGATACTTTGCTCGTTTTCTGAACGGTCGTTAAAGTCGGGGAAGATTTTTTTGGTTTGTTTCGTTCGGTTCGTTTGTATTTCAGTACATTTTCACTGTTTAACTTTGAAAAGGTAAACGTTTTCCTCGTAAAAAAGCAGCAGCAGCAGCAACTCCAACATGGAAAAAGAGCAAACAAAGCGTGAAACAAGTGCTCCTTCAGAATAGTGGGAGGCAAAAAAAACGTCGTTCCTTTTCCCGCGAAGTGTTGGGGGTTGTGGTCGACATTTGTGTGGGAAAACAAAGTTTATAAATAAAACATAAATTTATAACCTCATAAAGCTTTCACGCCCGGCTTGAGCATTAAAGTGAACTGCACTTGAGCGATTTTGCGCCAACTTGAAGCTGCAGGTTTTCCAGCTGCGTTTGCAGCTTTTTCCATTCTCCGGAGTGTGCTTTAGCTGCCACCGGGAAGAGATGCAGTTTTAAAGTTTAAGTGCTCGATTTGAAAAATGGAAGAAAAGGGTTCTCATTCAACTTTAATGTTGGACAAATTGTTTTTCTTTGAAAATTTATGGAGTCTCGGAGAGAGATTTGGTTTTAAGGAACGAAAATGCAAAAAAAAAAACAGAAGTCTCAAGTTATCGTACTGTTCTTTGAAAAAGTAACAGTCCTGTTTTCGTAAAGTTTTCAAATATTGACAAAAATCTAGAATTTTACCTGATTTCATGCGTGTTATGATATTAACGAAATTATTGGGCTTTGCTTACTACTATGCTAGTAACTTCCAAAATATATCAAAGGATGTTCGTTGATCTAATAAATAAAAGACTTTAGGTCGGAAGCTGCTTCCTAAAAAGAAACAAAACCAAAATGCATTTTGGGGTTCCAGCTCACCACATAATAAGAAGTTATACGAGGGATTGCTTCCGATTCGATTTTCATCCCCTCCTTCCAAACCCTGGCAAGGATTCAAAGGATCCACAAAAGGGATGAAAGTAGCAGAAAAAAAAGGAAATCAGTGTACCAGGAGATTTTGTAATATAATATCCTTTTGCTTTTCCTGCGGATTTAGTTTGAAAAATTCGCTCCACTTTTGTGAGTTAGGCCCGGGAAAAAATGGGAATTCCCTTTTGATGATGGCCCAGTTTAAAATCCTATACACCAAATTAATTTTGATAAATTGTATCAAATTATTTCTAGCTCGTGCTGCGCCACAAACCTTGGCCAAATGCCAAGGGAGATGGGAGAACGACTTTGTTGTTGTTGTTGTGGCTGTTGAGTAAGCGATCTGGTCCTCGATGGACGTCATGTCGCTGGGGTGCTTCTACAATAAGGTCACCATTTGACGGGCAAAAAGCCACTGTCGTCAGCAGTTTTGAGCTTGTTGTTTGGAGTGATTTTGGCAATTTGTTTCATGTTGGCTGGCGGCGGGACGAGCTGGATTTGGTGCAGTGATAAAGTGTTGCGAAACGAATTGGCTATTGATTGGCGAGCTGGTTTGAGCTAAATTGCAGCGATTAATTTGACCGCAATTAATGTTCTGCTGTAGTTCTGTTTGTTCTGTTTGTTCTGTTTGTTCTGTTTGCTCTGTTTGTTCTGTTTGTTTTGTTTGTTTTGTTTGTTTTGTTTGTTTTGTTTGTTCTGTTTGTTCTGTTTGTTCTGTTTGTTCTGTTTGTTCTGTTTGTTCTGTTTGTTCTGTTTGCTCTGTTTGTTCTGTTTGTTCTGTTTGTTCTGTTTGTTCTGTTTGTTCTGTTTGTTCTGTTTGTTCTGTTTGTTCTGTTTGGTCTGTTTGTTCTGTTTGTTCTGTTTGTTCTGTTTGTTCTGTTTGTTCTGTTTGTTCTGTTTGGTCTGTTTGTTCTGTTTGTTCTGTTTGGTCTGTTTGTTCTGTTTGCTCTGTTTGTTCTTTTTGTTCTGTTTGTTCTGTTTGTTCTGTTTGTTCTGTTTGTTCTGTTTGTTCTGTTTGTTCTGTTTGTTCTGTTTGTTCTGTTTGTTCTGTTTGTTCTGTTTGTTCTGTTTGTTCTGTTTGTTCTGTTTGTTCTGTTTGTTCTGTTTGTTCTGTTTGTTCTGTTTGTTCTGTTTGTTCTGTTTGTTCTGTTTGTTCTGTTTGTTCTGTTTGTTCTGTTTGTTCTGTTTGTTCTGTTTGTTCTGTTTGTTCTGTTTGTTCTGTTTGTTCTGTTCTTCTGTTCTTCTGTTCTTCTGTTCTTCTGTTCTTCTGTTCTTCTGTTCTTCTGTTCTTCTGTTCTTCTGTTCTTCTGTTCTTCTATTCTTCCGTTTTTTTGTTTTTTTTTTTTTTTGTATGGCTTTCAACATATTATTTCGTTCTGTTTGTTCTGCCATTATGTATTCTCTTGTTGTAATGTTCCAGAGATCTGTTGATCTTTTATTCAATTGTTTTGTTTGTTCTATATTTCAGAAGTTTTGTTTTTGGTTGTTCTGTTTTTCTTTTTGTTTTGTTAATCGTTTATTCTGTTGTTACTTTTGTTCTGTTGTTCTTTTCTTCTGTTCTATTGTTTAGTTTTTCTGTGCTTTTGTTAGACTGTTGTTTGGTTCATTCTAATGTTTTTATTTGTATTTTACAGCTTGTTCTGTGATTTTTTTTCTACTGATACGCGTTTTATGATTTACAACACCTTACCTCAAGACATAAATTGACTGTTACACTATCTCAGATTTCCCAAAACCCAATCGACTGTCAACTCGAATTACATTTCGTCCAGCAACCCTTTTCACGCTCCTTCACACATCCTGATCCACCTCCACACACGCGGTCCACTTGTTGTTTTATTTGATTTATTGACTACTTCCTCCACGTAGTCCATAATAGAATTCCCACCCCTTCCGGTGTGCGTCCAAGAGGCCATAAGTGCACGCCCTCTGGGCAGTTTTCCCCAGCCCAGCAGGTCCAGGATTTGGCCCTTCATCGACTTTACTGGCGCAATTACTATTGACTTAATTCCTTCGTTTATCGACAAAATGGCACACTCAGAGAGGCTGCCCCCGGATGTGGTCAACCGGTGAAGTAGAACAGTAGCCGTAAAAGCAATTGTTTTTATTATCGTCTTAATTTGCCGAGGCCAACTCCAGGGTTCTGGCAAGGGTGTCCGGTTCAATGAGCCCCCGAGGGTTGATGTTGACGTCGCAAGTGAAGGATGACTCGCTCGTCGGAGCATGGCAGTAAATAATCTACCTCGTCTTTGCCGAAGGGGGCAAGGAAGTGCTGAAGGATTTGTGAGTGGGATACGAGATTCCCCTTGGTGGATTGGGACACACCCAAAGGTAAAAGTTGTGACAACCAACGAGGGTACTGAAACAAAAATTGACAGATGTTCTGACAAACGCATAAACAAGTTTCAGGTTAGGATTGTTAGTGTTAGTGTTAGTGTTAGTGTTAGTGTTAGTGTTAGTGTTAGTGTTAGTGTTAGTGTTAGTGTTAGTGTTAGTGTTAGTGTTAGTGTTAGTGTTAGTGTTAGTGTTAGTGTTAGTGTTAGTGTTAGTGTTAGTGTTAGTGTTAGTGTTAGTGTTAGTGTTAGTGTTAGTGTTAGTGTTAGTGTTAGTGTTAGTGTTAGTGTTAGTGTTAGTGTTAGTGTTAGTGTTATGACACCGTGCATACTTTGTGACCTTCAAGATTTCAGTTATATATTTTCAAATGTTTTGACAACCCACGTTTTGGTGTAAATGCTGGCGAATCCTCTACCTCAACCAAAAGCTCAGCTCTCTCTCACGAGTGTGTGACTTTGCGAAATAAATCAAAGCTTTCCCCCCTGGCATGTGCTATTTCCACGAACAAACATCCTTCAGAGCCTCACTGAAAAGGTAATCAACGATTTTCCTCGTCTCCTTCGAGGTGAAAGAGATGAATTTTCCCCGTAAGAAACAAAAGCAAATATTAACTTGTAATTAAAGTCGTATCCATCTTGGTGGCATGTGGGTTGCAAAGGGAAAAAACATCTCTCCTTGGCCAGCGATGTACGGAAAGAAATGTTGCACGCAAGGCTCGTAGCTTTTCCGGGCGGTTTTCCCTCTGGACGTATTTACTGTCAGAGCAGCATGGGCCGCACCGCAGAGGCATCCCCGTGATTGTCAAAAGACTGATTAAATATTGAAACAGCAGCAAGCCGCAGCCAGATTGAAAGGCACCATCAGAAAACGAAGAAAAATCTCCTCCACGTGGTAACATGTGGAAAATGGGAAACATTCCGACCCCTCCCTAGTTTTTTTTCTGCTTTTCTATTAGCCACAAAACACGCACACACAGCCTGACAAACACACGTGTTCAGTGTATGGTAAATATTGGTATTAAAGTGTCTTCCACACACATACACTCGTGTAAACACAGCTTGATGAGTTTGGAAAAGTGTGAGCACAGGGAAAAATGCAGGGTTGAAAATCCCAAAGTGCAGGAAGGGCACGTGTTGGATGGCCACAGGAGCGTGTCACTTACAACATGATGCAATGCGGTCTGATGGGGCTCCCACCGGGGCAATTCACACCGGTTCGGTTTGCCCTAGTTGAGGGATTGTGTGTTAATTAAACTTTTGCAATTAAAAGCGATAAGGAATTTAACAAATGAAAAAAAAATTATGATTGATAATAAATCAACAGAAAAACAGAGCAAACTAAGCGAATAAATTAATCCGAGCAACCATAACAATAAAATCAATAAAACAGAAAAAAAAACAAGTAGAGAAAGCAGAGCAAACAAAACAAAAAGATCACAAATACAATACAAAACAGAACCACAGAAAATACAAAATAGCAAAACAAGAACAATAACTAAACTGTAAAACAAAAAACCAAAAACCAACTGTTAGAAATAAACAACAGAATAAAAGAAAAAACAAAGACAGCAACAGAAATAGAAAAATAAATCCAAAAAACTAAGCACAACAGATGATAAAAATCTGAAAAACAGATGGACAAAAGAACATTACAACAAAACAGAAAAGCAAAATAGAAAAGAACAGAAAAACCAAAAACAACAGAGGAACAAAATAAATAAGCATCAGAATAACACAATACAAGAACTAACAAAAAAACTAAAAAAAGAAAACAGACGAACATATAAACATAAAAACATAAAAACATAAAAACATAAAAACATAAAAACATAAAAACATAAAAACATAAAAACATAAAAACATAAAAACATAAAAACATAAAAACATAAAAACATAAAAACATAAAAACATAAAAACATAAAAACATAAAAACATAAAAACATAAAAACATAAAAACATAAAAACATAAAAACATAAAAACATAAAAACATAAAAACATAAAAACATAAAAACATAAAAACATAAAAACATAAAAACATAAAAACATAAAAACATAAAAACATAAAAACATAAAAACATAAAAACATAAAAACATAAAAACATAAAAACATAAAAACATAAAAACATAAAAACATAAAAACATAAAAACATAAAAACATAAAAACATAAACATAAAAACATAAAAACATAAAAACATAAAAACATAAAAACATAAAAACATAAAAACATAAAAACATAAAAACATAAAAACATAAAAACATAAAAACATAAAAACATAAAAACATAAAAACATAAAAACATAAAAACATAAAAACATAAAAACATAAAAACATAAAAACATAAAAACATAAAAACATAAAAACATAAAAACATAAAAACATAAAAACATAAAAACATAAAAACATAAAAACATAAAAACATAAAAACATAAAAACATAAAAACATAAAAACATAAAAACATAAAAACATAAAAACATAAAAACATAAAAACATAAAAACATAAAAAACATAAAAACATGAAAACATAAAAAAATAAAAACACAAAAGAACGCAGAAGAACGCAGAAGAACGCAGAAGAACGCAGAAGAACGCAGAAGAACGCAGAAGAACGCAGAAGAGCGCAGAAGAACGTAGAAGAACGTAGAAGAACGCAGAAGTACGCAGAAGTACGCAGAAGAACGCAGAAGAACGCAGAAGAACGCAGAAGAACGCAGAAGAGCGCAGAAGAACGTAGAAGAACGTAGAAGAACGCAGAAGTACGCAGAAGTACGCAGAAGAACGCAGAAGAACGCAGAAGAACGCAGAAGAACGCAGAAGAACGCAGAAAAACAGAAGAACAGAAGAACAGAAGAACACAAGAACAGAAGAACACAAGAACACAAGAACAGAAGAACAGAAGAACAGAAGAACAGAAGAACAGAAGAACAGAAGAACAGAAGAACGCAGAAGAACGCAGAAGAACGTAGAAGAACGCAGAAGAGCGCAGAAGAACGTAGAAGAACGCAGAAGAACGCAGAAGAGCGCAGAAGAACGTAGAAGAACGTAGAAGAACACAGAAGTACGCAGAAGTACGCAGAAGAACGCAGAAGAACGCAGAAGAACGCAGAAAAACAGAAGAACACAAGAACAGAAGAACACAAGAACACAATAACAGAAGAACAGAAGAACAGAAGAACACAAGAACAGAAGAACACAAGAACACAAGAACAGAAGAACAGAAGAACAGAAGAACAGAAGAACAGAAGAACAGAAGAACAGAAGAACAGAAGAACAGAAGAACAGAAGAACAGAAGAACAGAAGAACAGAAGAACAGAAGAACAGAAGAACAGAAGAACAGAAGAACAGAAGAACAGAAGAACAGAAGAACAGAAGAACAGAAGAACAGAAGAACAGAAGAACAGAAGAACAGAAGAACAGAAGAACAGAAGAACAGAAGAACAGAAGAACAGAAGAACAGAAGAACAGAAGAACAGAAGAACAGAAGAACAGAAGAACAGAAGAACAGAAGAACAGAAGAACAGAAGAACAGAAGAACAGAAGAACAGAAGAACAGAAGAACAGAAGAACAGAAGAACAGAAGAACAGAAGAACAGAAGAACAGAAGAACAGAAGAACAGAAGAACAGAAGAACAGAAGAACAGAAGAACAGAAGAACAGAAGAACAGAAGAACAGAAGAACAGAAGAACAGAAGAACAGAAGAACAGAAGAACAGAAGAACAGAAGTACAGAAGAACAGAAGAACAGAAGAACAGAAGAACAGAAGAACAGAAGAACAGAAGAACTGAAGAACAGAAGAAAGAATCGAAGAACAAAAAAGCGAAACTTGAAAAAACAAACAACAGAAGAAAACAAAACAATAAAAAAACGTAGAACAAAATAAACACAAAATCAATTAATTCACATCAACTGAATGTGAAACACGAGGTGCGATCTAGTTCTGCCAAATGAGCGTCGTCAACCTTCGTCGACCCCCAGCTCACAGGAAGGTATTTTATTCTCGAGCGCAATTATTTCAATGGAAGAGATTATGATGAATGGCTTCGCGCGCGTATAATGAGAGCTCGCGCTGGTGATGTCACTTTTCCTTTTTATTTCAAGTTCCCTCCGTCCTCACCGTTGAGAGATGCAATTATTAAATAGCGCCTCGTGCCTTAAGTAGGGAGGAACATTTCAAAAGGGATTATTTTTCTAATTTGTTTTTTAATGTTTTTGTGGATTCAAAAAAAAATGTTCTATGAAAATTTCAGCATAAGACGATTTGAAAGCTTACTTCATCAATACAAGGATGAGGGTTCAAGTCCCGGGACCGGGCCGAGTCGCAAAACCTGTCACGCTTCCCCGCTAATGACGATGAGAGATGAGAACGAGAGTGATGAGCACAACGGAAAAAAGAGACGAATGCTTTAGGTGGTGCGCGGGTGGTCGCAGATCTATTAGTTGATAGGTTGGATTTGTTGTATGATTAATTGCCATAATTGTGCACTTGGCGAGGCTACTTTTTTCTCCCCCACTCACTGTCAAGAATTTGCTTTGTGCCTTCGAGCGAAGAGCCAACTGAACTTGTTTCGCCGACGACCTAAAATGGGTAAAAATTTAAACCTCGTTTCGGGCGCTGGAAGAGTCAAGTTCACCCCCGGCGGGTGCCGCCGCGCCGCCGTGACACTTCTTCCGCGTGATTGGCCGGCCTTGATACGCGTGACCAAATTGATGGATGGATGTTTAGAGCGCAATCTGGGCATCACTTTCAAATGGGGTACATCTATTTGAGTTGAAACAAGGAGCAGCGCAAACAAGAAAAAACAGTGGTTCGTTTATGATTTATGAGACGACCAGACTGACAACCTGGGGGATGTTTTTTTTTCTTCTTCTCTCTGATGGACTGATTAGTGAGAATAATGGTCCATCGCAGAGCATAATGATTACAAATTGGCGGGGGATTCGTTTGACGTGGTGACGGGGATAATTGGAAGGTTCTTGTACAAAAAGAATCCTGAATATTTAAACTTAATTTCCTTGAACTTAATTAGTAAGACATAAGTTATCGAACATGTTTAGTAAGAATTGTCCAAAGAGTTCAATAAAGGTGACTAGTTTTGAAAATTCAAGTTTTGCAACGAATTGCTTACAACATTTTTTGCTATCCTGAAAAACACTTTTTGAGTGAAATTTCATGTCAAACATCAATTAGTTAGTTAAAATCTTCAATCAAAACAAAACAATATTGAAAACTGTGATTCTTTTCGATATTAGAGCTTAAAAGTTCCACTTTTGAGAAATTTGTTTTAAAATTGTTCAGGGGGTTTCCATTAACGACGAAATTAAAAAAAACGCTTATCAAGTGTCCCCACTTACCTCGAAGATCAGGGCACGCTAGTAATTTCTAATGAGCCTAAAAGAAGATCTCACAACCCTATCAAAGTTATGTTTACTAAGTGGTTGAATGGTTAATCAAACGATCTTTTATTGTAGGTTGTAAAGTGCTTTTCTCAAATAAAGAAATTCAATACCAAACCAATCGTCCCAAAATTTTGGGGTTTTTTTTTTAAAAAGGAATAAAATATTGCTAGTAGAGGTAGTACAAAAAAGCAATAATTAGTTTTGAAAAAATGTAAGATTTGACGAAAACAAATATTTAAGCGAATAAAAACTTTATGCCATCATAAACATCGAAAATTTTCAAATATTTAAAAGATTTTAAAATCAACCCAAACATGCTAAAACTGATTCTAAACGCAGGGGAATGCATTTTAAATTGATTTCAAAAAAATAGTTTTTTGCCCCCTGATTTTTCGGGCCAATTTTGAAAGGGGGAGACAAAACTTTAAATAAAATTTGTACCATTCGAAAAGAACATCAATTTTCGTTTGAACTGCTTCGATTAAGTTAAAATCACATTTATGTAAATTATCTGAAAAAAAAAATTTTAACCTATAATATTCATCACCAGTTTTTGAAAATTGTTTCAAGAATGGTGTGAATATTTATTTAGCAATTCTATGGACATATATTGACATTTAGATAAATTGAAAGATTGCAAAATTAAGTTTAGATAAGTTTTAAATAGAATTTCTAGAGTTATATAAACTTTTATATTAAGTATGTAGTTAACTTTATATTCAATCCAATTTTTTTTTAATCAGTCGAGGATGCCTATTTAAAGTTGGGAGACTGGATTTATGGTGATTTGTCAACAAATAACTTTATTTATGTTAATTTTTCGAAAGGTGTACAAACTTTTTTTGCACCTGTTTTGATTTCTGTAATAGTATTTGTTATATAACTTTTTATAGAAATCATCTTTTCATGAGTTTTTTGAAGTAAAATGTTGGGCATGAGTTTTTGAACAAAACGTAGTACTAGGTTTCTGTCAAACTTTAAATTGTTTACATGTTTCATCACAAAATGTGCAAAGTGCCCCTGGGGTGTAAATACTTTTTTTACATACTGTATAGTCTAAACAAGTTTGACGATGACTTTGAATTAGCACACTTGGAACTTGAGTTCGATGGACCGAGGGTCAAAAACTCATTTTCAAAAAAGGTACCTAAAAATGGCTATAACTTGAAAACGGTGCACTTAACAAAATTTCACTAAAGTACTTTTTGATTGCAAATTCGATTCTACGTCGAAAAATGAAGTTGAAAAATTTTTGCGATCAGTATTTCGATTTTTTGAAAAAAATAGTATTGATTCAAAAATTTATAACTCGGTTGAAGATTTTTTGCCCATTCTGGAAATTTCTGAAAAGTTTGCATTTGATGTCCCCTAAAACATATCAGAAAATGAAAAAAAAAAAATAAAAAAGTGTTTTTTGCGAATCAAGTTTTAGTGACAAAAAGTGAAATTAAAAATCACCAATTTTTTACCGTGAATCATTTTTTTCAGTGTAGTCCTTATCCATACCTATAACTTTGTCGAAGACACCAAATCGATCAAAAAATTCCTTCAAAAGATACAGATTTTTGAATTTTCATAAATCACTTTGGAGTCATCCATAAAGTTTGTCACGCTCTAGGGGGGGAGGGGGGGGGGTCTGAGAAAGTGTGACAGTGCGTGTTATGAGTATAGGGAAAGCGTGACAAAGGGGGGGGAGGGGGGGTAAATTTTGGCAGATTTTAGCGTGACGTACTTTATGGATGAAGCCTTTTGTATGGACAGCTGCCAAATTTGTATGGAAAATTATATGGACAAACTAATGATGCTCTTTGGGCTTCTTTGGGCAGACCGAAGGCAGCAAAAAAGCTTCAGCCGGATAAAAAAAATACAAAAAAAAATCGAATTACCGAAATTTCAGAGAAATGCTCTACATAACATTTTTAATTAGACCAAAACGGTAATTATTTGAAATTAATCATTCTGAATTAGGTATTTTTGTTAAGACTGCAACAATATAAACAATAAACAATATTTCCAACTAGATTGGAAACCTAATAAAAATGTTGCCTAACTTAAGATATCTAAAAACGGAGATAATCTTTGCAAAAAACTAACCTAACCCACCTATGTGGTTGAAGCCTTCCTCACTTATTACCAACAATGGCTGATATGACGGAATTGCACACAAATTTCATCTATTTTTTAGATCCGGAATAAAAAAGGACATAAATATCATTTAAGTGGACATACCTCGAGACAGGGTTGCCAGATCTTCAATGTTTTAGACTCGTTGGAAAGGTCTTTTAATAATCTAACCAACGATGGGTCGGATGATGGACCCAGACTTAGTTCACATACATTTAAGTGAGATCCGGCTTCCAAAAAGTACATCAATATCACTTAAGTGACCATATCTCGAGACAGGGTTGCCAGATCTTCAATGTTTTAGGCTTGTTGGAAAGGTCTTTTGATAACCTAACCAACGTTAGGTCGGATGATGGACCAGACATAGTTTACAAACATTTAAGTGAGATCCGGCTTCAAAAAAGTACATCAATATCACTTAAGTGACCATATCTCGAGACAGGGTTGCCAGATCTTCAATGTTTTGTACTCATTGGAAAGGTCTTTTGATAACCTAACCAACGATGGGTCGGATGATGGACCCAGACTTAGTTCACATACATTTAAGTGAGATCCGGCTTCCAAAAAGTACATCAATATCACTTAAGTGATCATATCTCGAGACAGGGTTGCCAGATCTTCAATGTTTTAGGCTTGTTGGAAAGGTCTTTTGATAACCTAACCAACTATGGGTCGGATGATGGACCCGGACATAGTTTACATACAGTTAAGTGAGATCCGGATAAATGTGAAAACACATTTTTATACATAACTTTTGAACTACTTATCGAATCTTCAATCTGTATAAAACTCGATCTCAAAATCAAACCATCCACATTAACGACCCTCGGGTCTTTTGTGGTCTCTATTGTAAGTTTCTGCTCGAACCTAGGAGTCCGAAGGCTTGAATGGGGAGAGCACCCAAACCTCTTTTAACTCCAAGGAACCTTCCACCCCAGTGTTTGAACTGACGACCTTTGGATTGCGAGTCCAACCGCCGCCGGCGATTCCACCGGAGTAGGCTTGGTTTGGTGTGTTGTTTGTACTTATGGCATGGAGACGACTCCTACACCTGGAATGACTTAACGGCCTAACAACCAAGGCCGGGACCGACATTTTACTTCCTCATCCGATGGAAGGTTGCAGCAGATGGGAATCGAACCCAGAATCATCCGCTTGCAAAGCGGACAGCGTAACCATTCGGCCACGCACTGCCACATAAAACTCGATCTATGGGACCCTAAACCAAGTCGAATGCAACATACATACCATACCAAACAGCTTAGAACACCATACGCGGTGCCCGTGCTGTATCAAGAAGGTTGTTCCATGTTGCTCGGTTCTGGGCTGCAGCTCGCCAGTCTCCTAGGTTGCAGATCTTTCTTAGGTCCGCCTCGATCTGATTACCCCATCGTGCACGCTGCGCTCCTGCCCTTCGGCCAGTGCTGCCATCCGGTCGCGCGCGGTCAAAGAGCATCCTGACAGGATGGTCTTCGTCCATCCTCGCGACATGGCCGGCCCACCTGAGCCTCCCGATTCTCGCCAGGGTGACGATGGTCGGTTCTCCCAGCAGCGCGTGCAGTTCGTGGTTCATGCGCCTTCGCCACTCGTTCTGAGCTGTACGTACTCCACCGTAGATCGTTCGCAGCACCTTCCGTTCGAAAACTCCAAGGGCTCGTTCGTCCTCTTGCCGCAGCGTCCAGGTCTCGTGGCCATAGAGGGCAACCGGTCTAATCAGTGTCTTGTACAGGGTCAGCTTCGTGGCGCGTTGCACTCGATCAGATGTCAAGGTTTTCCGTAATCCAAAGTAGGCGCGATTCGCGGAGTGGATACGAGTCCGGATCTCTAAGCTGGTGTCGTTGTCGGCCGTTACCAGCGATCCCAAGTACACAAATTCGCTCACCTCCTCCAGCACATCGCCATCCACAGCTAGAGGGGTGAGTCTTGGGGGGTCAACGTCCTTTGAGCCCCTCCCTTTCATGTACTTTGTTTTCTTCGTATTCATGGCCAATCCAATTCGTCGAATGCAACAGGTTCGGGTCAAATCGGTTTAGCCAGTGCCGAGAAACATGAGCTAGTTTGTTGGTCACATACATACACACACACACACATACACACAGACATTTGTTCAGTTTTCGATTCTGAGTCGATATGTATACATGAAGGTGGGTCTACGACGTTATTATACAAAGTTCATTTTTAAGAGCAGGATTATAGCCTTACTTCAGTGAGGAAGGCAAAAATTCTTCTAGGTTCTCGACCATCTGGTTTCATTAGCTTCACTGAGTTGACACCGCAATAAGTCTTTAGGACAAAGTTATTTTTCATAAAATTGTTTGATAGAATGAAATTAAAACAGAGTGACTAAAATTATAGACAAATCTAACCGCAATTTTCCAAAACAAAACCCTCATTTAAAAGAAAACATGAAAAATGTTTGCAAATTGAACAACCCTTCCCCCAAGCTATAATTAACCAAAGTGATTAACATGATACCCATCCACCGCCAAAAACCCCGCAATTCAATTAAGAAACTAATACCGGTCATGTCATGTCAAGATCCTGATTCACTGAGCTAAAAAAAATCCATACCCAAACCCAATCTCAAACCTCACTAAGCCCGTATACATCAGCCGTCCCCTAACATGACAGTTTTCGTGAATTGCGCGTATCCACCGACAGATGGCATGTGGACCTCGTCGGAGTCCGCCCATTAAAAACGCAACTCAAAATTTGCATGGGAAACTTTTTTTCCGTGACGGCTTTCGCGGCACGCTCCCTCCAACTGTTCGAGACTAATATTTTAACGTGGCGTATCTTTAAACAAGTTTTTCAAGAAAATGATTCCAGAATGCTTATTTTGTCGTTTTAAACCGAAAGTAGGCAAAAACTATATTAATTTAAACTATTCGCCATTTTCAAATGTTTGGCTAGATGATATCAAAGGCCGCCATCTTAGGCCCACTGGGCCCACAAAAAGAGGTACGCTCAGTTTGTATGGGAGCTGTCAACATGCTCCCGGGCTGGTATACATCCTGTTCTAATGATTACAATTTGCGGATAAGGTGGATAGAATAAAGACGAGAGAAAAACGAGCCCAAATCATTACTTCATTGAATTGAAATTTCATCGCCCGCGCCGCCACCGCCCAAAAATAAAAACACAACGTCATCAAGACGGAACGAAGTCCGGCTCGGTATTGATTCAGGAGGTTTAATGTTATTAGTCATTGCGGCATTTTGCACGATTTTTACCACCACGAGTTAGTCTTTTCTCACGGCACTTGTCAGGTCGTGGCGGAGGTTCATCAAATTTTCTGCAACTAATTGTGCGCGTAAAATGTGAGCAACAAAATCAAGCCGGACTTTATTGAGCGTAGAATATGAGGAAAGTTTGCACAGAAATAAATTGAACCGGTCCAATTTGGGTTCTTGTTATACGAAGAAATCACCTTCAATCAGTTTCCGATTAACACCTACAAGATGACTCAGCTTCAATTCGTACCTGAAAAGAGAGAAGAAAAAAGACAAAATTAGCGAAAAATTCTCCAATCAATCGACAATGACAACATCAAAGTCATTCAATTTTTTCATCAAATATCGAAAAAAAAGCTTGTTCTCTCCATTAGCAAAAAAGGCCCTCAAACCACTTAGCTAAAATTAGCAAAACTTGAGTGGCCATCAATCTGCCGCTGGCTGACCTCCCCCCTTCCGAAAAAGTCAAGCTCAATTTGTCGCCAATGACGAGAAAAGCTCTTTTCTTTTTTTGCTTTTTCATTGTTTCAAACTTTATTGCCGCAGTCTTTGCCGGCACTGAACTTGACATGAAAGCATAATTTAACTTTCTTCACTCTCATGCTTGGGTTGGAGCGAAGACTGTCGTTTTCCATAAATCAAGTTCGGTGTGGTGCTCTAGAGTGGACTTCTGATGGTTGCCAAAAGTGATGTGTCATCGTGGTCATCGACGTGGATGGACTCTTATTGGAGTCAACATAGTCAATTAAATTTATTTTGTTTTTTTTTTTTTCAAAATATGCAAAAGAAAATAATGTTGATTCAGAATTCAAAAACTTAGTTTGAAATTTTATTCTCTTGAAGGATTAAAATATTGCTTTACCAAACAAAATGAAAAAAAAAGTTTCTTGAAATTTCGAAGCAAACGCCCCCTTCTTGTAACGATAAAACCCTCAAAATTGATCCATCTTGATGAACCCTTCATCCGTTTTCCCTCTCATCACCACCCAGAAGCTCATCAAGCTGTGAACTCCACTCAAAGTTGATGGGTATCCAACGAAAAAAAAAATAACCCTCAAACAGCTGGTCCAAAATCAACAACCCAACCAGCTGCTGCAGCTTCCACCAACGTTCGCATTATTTATTAAAATTGAATCAACCAAAAGCATACGCATCGTAGCAAGAGTGAGAGAGAGGAGAATTCGTTGCAATTTAGTTTCATGACTCTGCTTCGAACTTTCGCGATGATGTTGATTTTCCCAGAATCGCTAAATTTGGAATTTTACAGCGAGCTTTCCGTTGAAAAGTTTGTTTATATTTTTTGGGAAATTTTCGTTCAACCTCCGATGGCGAAATAACAAATTTTCAGCTTTGGGAAGTGAGATTTCTTGGAGCGTTGTTGTTTTCCACGGGGTAAGGTTTCATTGGTTGAGAAACTATTTTCGAAGATTTTGAAAAAAAAAAACTATAAAAGCTATTTTAAACAAGCAAAAATGAGAAAACAAATTGTCTGACAAATTTGTCAGAAGTTCTGCAAAAAGATATCAGAAAACGATGCTCTGATATCGATGTGTCTTGTGGTTGCAAATTTGCAATACTTCTAATTTTAACTCATAAAAATATGTGTGTAAGCTCACAAAAAAAACTTTATGCGTTCACCGAGATTTAAACCAAAGCCAAGAAGAATATTTCGAAAAAATAACATTTTTTGGGCCAAACTGTGTTTGATCTTCCAGATTTTAATTCGAAATAAGTATGCAGTTACTTTTGTTATGTCCCAGACTATATCTAAACGCAGTTTTATAGCAAAAAGTTTGAAAATTGAAAAACAACATAAAAATAAGTAACGAAAACCAAAAGTTATAAAAAAGATAAACGGAAAGTTATCAAGTGAAATCCGGGACTGATTTTTTTTCAGAAAGTAGGCAATTTAGAGCAATTCTCCCAAGAATGAGCAAATTTATCAGATTTTTTTTTGTAATTTTTGTTTTGGATGGATTGGTTTTGGATCATTAGTTCGTTCTTTCAAGCATCCATACTATTTTGGCAGCTTTCCATACAAAAAAGCTATCAAAATTTGAGGACCCCGTGGCGCGGTGGTTAGCGGCTTCGGCTGCTGATCCCTCATGTGTGCTAAGGGGCCCGGGTTCGATTCCCGCCCATCTCCTCTGGGTATTCTGTGTTTGTCCCGTTTAGTTAGTTAATTCAGTCTGAAAAGACGGTGTGATTGTCTATTCTATTTAAAAAAAAATACTCTAAAATCTACAACAGTGATTGAACAGTGACTTAACTTAATTTTTTAATCATCCGCAATATTACTAAGTTTAAAAACTTATTTGCTAATTACGTGACTTTTTTCAAATGTAGAAGTCATGCCCACCTCTGACAATATTTTTTTTGAAATATCAAAAAAATCGAAAATGATTTTAAACCTGGTCTATCGTCTATCGCAACTTTTTTTAAAGATTTGTTTTATCGTTTTTAAAAGAATATTTCATAGAAATAGTCACTGAAATTCGACAGAAACATGGTCAAGTTCATCAAATTTGTGATGGGTGGATCTCAAAAGACTTTAAATCATAATTCATTAATATTTGACACTTAGGGAAACGTTTTATTACAAATTTTTGATGTTTTCGAAGCTTTATCTGAAATTATCCCAAAAACCAAAAAACGTACTTAGAATCCACCATATGTTTGGTACCAGGGATGCCATATGGTTTTTTTAAATGTCTGGACAAGCTTAGTAAAAAAGTCTGTGGATGTGTGTACAGTGTACACTTAATAAAAGTTCAAATAAATCAATGTACGATCATGGAAAACTACCGATAAAGCATTTTTGTGAAACAAAGACAAATCTGGCATCCCTGGTTAGTACTTTCCTTACTCCTCATCCAAAATTGGACATACAAAAAATTCGGAAATAATTTACATCTGGCATTAAACTTGGATTTTGTACGGAAACACTAAAATAAAAAAGCGTCAAAACAGCCATACATAAAACTAAAGTGGTCATAGCTTATGGCACGGTTGCCAAATCTTCAAAATTTTAGACTCGTTTGACAGGTCTTTCAATTACTTAACTAACGATGTATAACATACTGAGACTTGAGTTGGTTTTTGGTCACTTTTCTAGCATCCGCATATTTGTGAAAAACATTGTTATTCATAACTTTTGAACTACATATCGAAACTTCAAACAATTCAATAGCGACGAATGGGTCCATAAACTGAGTCGAGTGCGACCCGATTGAACAAAATCGGTTCAGCTAGTGCTGAGAAAACTCAGTGAGAATTTTGGTTGCAAACATACACACACAGGCAGAAATTAGTTCAGTTTTCAATTCTGAGTCGATAGGTATACATGAAGGTGGGTCTACGAGCTGTCTATGAAAAGTTAATTTTTAGAGCCATACCTCAGTGAAGACGGCAAAAAGAGTCATAATAAAACATGCATTCTTGAAAACTCAACAATAACATTAACTTTCAAAATGTTGAGCTGTGTTAGTTTTCTTAACATTTTATGAAAGCTATATAATTCAAGAAAGAACAATCACAATCCTGGAAAACCGCACATCGTCAAGTTGAGTGCCGATCACCAATTGGTTTTGGTAATGAACTTCCAAGCTTCTTCGAGATCCCAAATGTGACGACATGTTGGGCTGACACGTGGTCTGAGGGAGATAGAAAGCCAAAAAGGGCACACGCGTTGATGGAAGTAGACAAGTCATCTGTTTTCGGAATGAGTTCATTAAAGAGCTTGTTTGTGCTCTGCTTGGGAAAAGAGCTGCTGACGATGACGATGTGGTTGACGACGACGATGAAGATTCTGCTGAAGGGGGTTTGGTTGGAGAAATTGGATTAGCTTTGGTTTCTGTTTGCTTCTCAGCCTCAGCCTCCTCCGTGTTTGAGCAGCTGCCGAAAAAGTGTTGCCAAAGAAGGCGACCTTTCAAACTTGTGGAAAAGCATCTTGAGCGGTCCAAGAATTGTCCGCACTGCGTAGATCGGTGTCCAAAAACTTGAGGAAATTGCCATTGTAGCAATAATTGTCGCTGGTGTGCGGTGCGGATTGTCTTCTGGTTCTTGTTCTTGGCCGCTGCTGACTGCAGAGGCGGGTGAAGACACGATGGCCATAAATCTTCATTAGCAGGGCTAATTTGTCCGGAAGCAACCGGAGTGTTCCTGATGGAGTGGCGATCTGACGGCGGTGTGATCAGAAAGACACGTCTGTGTGGTGGGAAAGTTGGCTAGATATTGGCGATTGTTTTAAACGACTTTATTGAATAATGTGGGATCAGTCAATTTAAAAAAAATCCCAGTTCTAGCAATCGAATTAGAAGTTTTTTTTTTCAAAAGTAGGAACCGCACATAAGTAAAATGAAAATAAAACACATTTAAATATCCCAAATTTCATGCAAATCAATCCACTTTAGCTTTTTCATCATTGAGTTGAATTATTTTTAAAGTTTCTTCTTTTGTGAAGCAAAAACTCGCATTTTTTACCAAAAGTTAAAAACCTCAAATATTCATTATTGGAAGCTGGTTCCCATTTTGCAAATCCCCAATCACCGCATCATAATCCTCCGAATGGCATAATCAGCTTACCGAGAAATAATTTTCCGATTTTTGCTGGGTGCCTTTTGCGACTACCATTCCATGTGACTTTTCATCTTTTGGCCGACTGCCTTGTTGTAAAATTTCCACTCCATTATTCCAAGCGGGGATCCCTGTATCTTTTTAAGGGGGGAAGACCTCATTGAACAAAGCAACCATCCGTTGCGTAATTAGAATATAGAGAGGGACCCAAGCCCATGGCATGCTGCGAGAGGAAGTTGCTCGAGAGTGGATTATGCTGGAGCATGTTTTCTTAAGGGATTTCCCACACTGCCTACTACGACGACTTCTCCAGGTTTCGAAAGGGGGGAGAGGAAAAAAGTTTGCACTCCTAGTCAGCTTGGATCTTTTTTTGGGAGGGAAATTTTTCGCCAAAATGTTAATTAATTATTACGCGCGCGTGGAAATAGTTAAAATTCCCACCGCGGCAAGCCTCGCTGGCTTTTTCATCATTTAATTACCCCGAAATTCTTGTGAAAAAAGCAGACGAAGACGGAAATGGCTCGGGCTTATTTATAGGTTGTCTTCAGGGAATCGAATCTTGCCGGCTGGCAGAATTCCGAAACACACTGCTCGATGGTGGGGGTTGATGTTCCAAGAAACGCTTGGAAACAACCATATACAATGTGTACACATTCGCATTTGGATATTTGTTTCATTAGAATAGAGAACACGAGCTCTAACGAGAATGGTTGGAACATTTGCATGCAAATTTCGTTTCCGCCTCGGAAGCACACGTCTGTGTGCAGGGGGTGGAATTGTATATCTCTGCCCACCTGCCCTCCGTTCTGGTTCTGCTGTGGCAGGTTCTAGATTTCCGGTTTTCGAGCCCTTTGTTACGGTAGGAAACGCCAAGTGTTTTTATCTCAGCTTTGGCAGAGTTGTTGGCGATAGGGATCATCTTGGGACGGATTCAGTTAATAATTCATAGAGTCACAAGAAAAAGATAGTATGTCTGAAGTTCGTACGTGTAGAGCAAATTTATCATTTAAATGTGTCCTAAGAACTCTTCGTAATTGACTTTGGCTCCATTTAGAAATAACACTGCTTAAAAGAGTTTACAATCTGCTTGTAAAAAGTTGTGCACTTTTCCATGCCACTTTTCCTGTTCCTGTTCCTGTTCCTGTTCCTGTTCCTGATCCTGTTCCTGTTCCTGTTCCTGTTCCTGTTCCTGTTCCTGTTCCTGTTCCTGTTCCTGTTCCTGTTCCTGTTCCTGTTCCTGTTCCTGTTCCTGTTCCTGTTCCTGTTCCTGTTCCTGTTCCTGTTCCTGTTCCTGTTCCTGTTCCTGTTCCTGTTCCTGTTCCTGTTCCTGTTCCTGTTCCTGTTCCTGTTCCTGTTCCTGTTCCTGTTCCTGTTCCTGTTCCTGTTCCTGTTCCTGTTCCTGTTCCTGTTCCTGTTCCTGTTCCTGTTCCTGTTCCTGTTCCTGTTCCTGTTCCTGTTCCTGTTCCTGTTCCTGTTCCTGTTAACTTTGCTTCCTGTCTACAAGTCTGCTGAACCAAAAATACTTTGTGATTCATCAACCACTTTTGAAAAATACTTTATTACTCAATAAATCAACCACGTTATACCATTTCAGACTCCCCAAGCTCAAGAGTAATTTTACCAACCTGGACTAAATTAGATCACCATACAGGCACCAAACAAAACAGCTACTTTTAACCACGTTTGCCAGTGATTGATACATTTTCCCGGCCTCACCTGACCGAAGCCAAACGCTGGTGCCTAATTTTCCACTCTATTTTTTCCTCTTTTATGTCACTCCAAAGCAGGATAAAATGCTCGTCATTTATTTTGATTATGTAACGATATATTATGCAAATTTATTATGCTTACACCTTCGCCTGGAGGCCGGCTTGGTCACCATCACTTCCTCTTCCCTTTTTATTCTGGCCGTAACACGAGGTCACCGTGACCGCCCTCTCCAGGTGACCCTTTTGTTACGTCTTCCTGGTGTCGAGCTAGAAAAAGGAACTAATCCGGTCGATGGTGGCGGCACTGTCAAAGGATTAATTTTTCATGCTCCAATTTCCCGGTCCGATTGTCACTCGCGTTGGGTTGAGTGGGGGGGGGACAACAGAAAAAAGTATCACCCTTGAAAGACCAGTGGAAACTATATTAAATATTAATTACCCAAAGGAATAGCGTTTAAAGTGAGGTTAGCCAGAGGAAAGGTGTGGCAAAAAAGTGGCGAAAAAATGCCATTTCCACACATATTGCCTACCATCTTTTTTCTGGGGAGTCTGCTTTCAACGAGAAAGACTGAAATTTCCTTTTCACCTGTGTTCTGAAAAAAATGCGATGCATCCGGTGTTTTCACCACCGGGATTTGAAAGCCCCAGAAGTCATCACTGAGTGGGTAGAAAATTTCAAATTTGCTTGAACTTTTTGTTTCATACATCTTCTGGCGTAGCTTTGGAAAAGAACAAACAAATATTTGCAAAATCCAACTTTCTCTTAAAATAAAGTTTGAATAACTTGTGGGACCATCCATAAACCACGTGGACACTTTAGGGGGAGGGGGGGGGGGGTATGGCGATTGTCCACGATCCATACAAAAAAGTTTTTTTTTGTATGGACAATTGTCCACGAGGGGGGGGGGGGTAACAGATTCCCAAAAAAGTGTCCACGTGGTTTATGGATGGTCCCTGTACAGAATGCTAAATTGGTTTAATATCATATTTGATTGTATTGATTTATCGCTCACTAACATTCTCATTCATTCACAGACTCATTTACTTACTTCCTCTGTCATTTACTTACTCACTCACTTACTTATTCATTTACTAAATCATTCACTTACTGACATCTATATTAACTTACTCACTCACTCACTCACTAACTCACTCACTCACTCACTAAATTACTCATTTACTAATCTCTCACTCTCTCACTCACTCATTTTCAGACTCAACTATTCATCTGCTCACTCACTCACTCACTCACTCACTCACTCACTCACCCACTCGCTTACTATCTCACTAATATTTTCTTTTGCAGTAATTAATGTAAGTAAAATAACTCATTGTTTGGACCATTTATCATAATCTCCAGTATCTTTGACAATTTAAAACAAAAACATTTCATATTTTTAACTCCTCTAACAGATGAATAGTCAAGTCTAGTGAAACAAATAAAATTTCATGAGATTCTAAACCCTTACTCAGAGTCAACCCTCTTCCATCAGTATAAATTTCAATTGAAAAGTAAACCGGAAAAAAGCATCACCTCCTTCATTAAGTTCTATCGACACTTTGGCTTAAAATCCTTCAAGTGGGATTAGCATTTTCCCTCCCCTTCCCTCATCGAAGAGGGGTTCTCTGGGTCAAAAGGCATCCTTCTGTAAACGAGTCGCCTCAAATTGATTTCCAACCGGAATGGGACCCGATTCCGCCTACCTGCACCTCCCCACAAAGCACAAAAGTCAACTCCGTGCCGAACGTGAAAGTTGGTCCATTTCAAAGCCCGTCGATTCCGAGACCTTCGTGACTGGGCGAAAAAAAACAGAACGGACCGAACGACCCTTCACTTGTCAAGATGCTAATTAAATACGATATTTACAAATTGTTGCTGACCCGCCATCACCATACGGCCCCGTCACCATCAGGCGGAGAAGGGGGGATTGTCACTTTATAACGTTGGCCTCCCCCACACACACTTTTCCCTGAGGTTGCTGGAAGGGGGGGCACATTTTCCATTTCGTACTGTATTGTTGTGTTGTCGTAAGTGAAGAGTGACGAAAAAGTTGGTCTTTTCGGGTTTTTCGAGAACTCCGCAGGGAGAAATTGCAACTTTTTCATTAATATGACAAACTACTACTTCTGGAGAGTAGTCTGGCTGGCCTGCCCCCTTTGGGTGGGTCAAAACTTGACCGGGGACCTTTCACTTTGGAGGAGGGGGAGGTCAGAAATATACAACAACTCTCGATATGGACGAAGGGGGATTCCCATTTGGGGTTTGTTGATAAGTATAGTTTGGTAATGACAATTGAGATAGATTTCGATTACCCAAGTAGCATTTTAGGCTTTATTTTAGCTATTACAGCCGCTATAAAACCTATCAGTCGTAACAAACTCCCCAGAACCCCGATAAACCCCTCTTAAAACCCAAAATAACCACGGCCTATTTATAAAACCTACATAGGAATTCATGGCTTTAAAACTGAATCCTAACAACCTCCTCAAAGATCTAATAAAACCTTTGTTAAAACCTAGCCAGGAGTTATGGATTAATGACATTTCAAACGTTTTTAAACGTCTTATGTCAAGTTGTCAGGTGAAAGTTCAAAAATATTTTATTATAATTCTTTGAAAAAAAATTCAAATTATTTTTCAAATTTTCCATCGCTACATGATTTATAACACAAGTTCAGCATAAATGTGTCATAAAATCAAAATCATTTTTTTCTCTTTGTTTAACCTTTATGGCGTAATATTGAATAATATTGAATGTTTGACTCTTTTTTTAAATGTTACTGGGTAATTCTCTACCAACTCACACGAAATCGGGAAAAGTTGTCCCGACCCCTCTTCGATTTGCGTGAAATTTTGTCCTAAGGGGTAACTTTTGTCCTTGATCACGAATCCGTTCGACTTTTTGATATCTCGTGACGGAGGGGCGGTACGACCCCTTCCATTTTAGAACATGCGAAAAAAGAGGTGTTTTTCAATCATTTGCAGCCTGAAACGGTGATGAGATAGAAATTTGGTGTCAAAGAGACTTTTATGTAAAATTAGACGCCCAATTTGATGGCGTACTAAGAATTCCGAAAAAAACGTATTTTTCATCGAAAAAAACATTAAAGAAGTTTTAAAATTTATCCTTTTTTCGTAAAATCGTAATAACTTGTGATGTTTGTAAGCAAACCCCTAATGACTATATATTCAATTTTTTGTAATTGTGACCAATATTTCGCTATTTTTTTTAATCAACTCGGTCAAAGATTTATTGCACAATCTGGAAATTTCTGAAAAGTTGGCATTTGATATCCCCTTAAACATATTAGAAAAAAAGAAAAGTATGTTTTTGTTAATCAAGTTCAAATCATAAAGTGAAATTAATTATCACCAATTCTTTTTACCGTGTATCATATTTTCAGTGTAATCCTTACCCATACCTACAACTTTTGCCGAAGACCCCAAATCAAAAAAATCCTTAAAAAAATACAGATTTTTGAATTTTCATATTTCATTTTTGTATGGACAGTTGCCAAATTTGTATGGAAAATGACATGGCCAAAGTGATGATGCAAAATGGCTTCTTTGGGCATACCGAAGGCACCAAAAAAAGGTTCAGCCGGATTAAAAAATACAAAAAAAGGAATGACAGAAATCTCAGTGAATTGCTCTTTTTGAGGAGCTTATGGTTTCAAGGAAGCTTTTTGCATGCCTAATGGTACTTGACAGCTAACCCAAGTAACATTTTTTTCCAGGAGTTCTACAAGAGCTCTTCAAGATAGCTACAGCATAGCAGTTTGAACCGCGGTAGGATAACACTCTCTTCAAGTACTCTTCCAAACTCCAGAAGAAGTTTTATAGAGAATTTTATCCTACCGCGGTCCAAACTGTTATGCTGTAGCTATCTTGAAGAGCTCTTGTAGAACTCCTGGAAAAAAATGTTACTTGGGAAAATACCCTAGGTTTTAAAATAGCATGCGATAAAACCGTTTGGCAAGACATTGCCATTGTGGTTTCAAGACTCTCTTGAAATTTTCATAAAACTTTATTGAAAGCCATTTGGCTTTTATCGTCACCAGGTTTTATGTCCGAGGCATAATACAATGTTAGAACCTACTAACTAGCTCTTTCTTATGCTTATTGGTTGCGGCGAATGCCCAAATTAAGCTATAAAACAATCAAGATGCTACCATAAAACCTTAATAAAACTAGGTGGCGGCTAGTTGGTTTAAAAATGTTACTTGGGTATGATGTTTTTAGACA
The DNA here is from genome assembly GCF_016801865.2 of Culex pipiens pallens. NCBI lineage: Eukaryota > Metazoa > Arthropoda > Insecta > Diptera > Culicidae > Culex > Culex pipiens. The sequence continues at coordinate 124,386,405 of NC_068938.1, forward strand.
AATCTCAAACCAAAACATTGAAGACCTGAATTTCCTTTGGCCAGTTGTCGCTCTTACAGCAATTTTCGGTGTGTGTCAAGATAGCACGACAAGATTGAAACTACGTTCATATAAAAATGACAAAAATGGACGGAGTTTTCGGTTTTTATTGAATATTTCAGGGTTAAAATCGAATTTTGGGGATCTGTGAAGGTCAGAAGGTGAGGCATTGTGAGCTGCAAAATATGACGTTCTTAACTCAATTTGGCCTAAAAGGGCCGTATTTTCAGATACACAGAAAAAAATCAATTCCCGTAATCGTGAATTTAGTTCACGATTGTGAGAACTACAAGAATGTATTCATGAGTATGGTGAATTTGCACTATGAACGATATTATATTCCTTCGTGGTTCTCGCTTCGTGAATTTAATTCACGATTTTGAGAATAGATTTTTTTTCGTGTATTAAGCCAATTATCTCATAGGGCAACAATTCCACGATAGAGGCATTTGATTTTTTTGTTTAAAGATTTTCTACGATATTTAAAAAATAATAAGAAAAAAACTTCGCAACTGTACAGAATTCAAAATTCTTCCCATATTCACTCGACTATTGCGATTCATGGAGTTAATAATGCTACAATCACGTTTTCAAGCAGAGAAAAAACCTATAAAATTTCATTCACGTTGACCGTTGCTCATTACATTCTGGAATATCCGGGATGAACCGATGTCACTTGAGTCAGACTCAGCATCATCTAAACAGGCTTCGGAACTCCCCACTAGAACCAAACCGCTCATCCACGACCGCTCGTTCTAGTCATAATGTAATCTAATCCCGACACCAACTCCTCATGCGACCGGTCTCCTTAGTCTGCGGGTGCATAGCTTCTCATCAAAGTTCCAACGTCCGTGGTGACGGTGTTGTCCTCCTCATCGTCGTCTAGTTAAGCTGCCCATTTCGCCGGAAGATAATCACGTTGTCCTAACCTAACACCCACTTACTCACACAACGGCAGGATAAGCAGGTCCAACCTAGCCGGACCAGACCAGACCGTCCACGTGTGATCCCTTCTCCTTAATGCTAATTGGAAGTAAAATAAAACGAAATGCTTTTAGATGGCGTTGCGTCGTCGTCCTCGACAGAAGCGACTTTTTTTATGGTCCACGGACCGTCTCCGGGAGTTCGTGTCACCCGGCACCAGGTGAATAACAAGCAACGACGTCTGCGTTGTGGTGATACACCTTGAACACACTTCATTAGATGTGGAAATGACCCTTTCAGTGTCGTGGACAAAACGTTTATAAGTCACAATCAGAACCGGGGGGAAGAGGCGCTCTCTGATTACTATTCATGGGTGTCACTCTACAAAATAAGAAGGAGGATTTACCTTCAAGAAGCACCCTTTCAAATGGAAATTGACGCTGCATCGAGTACTTCAAGGCCGATTGTAGTTACACTTGATGGGCGTTGTATTACATTCTGCTGACAACTATTCCCAACAGTCCCTCTACCCCACCTCTCCAGCCATGTCCGGGTTGTCCAGTTACCTAGCCTAAACTGCATCATGCTTGTTCTAAGCCCTCAGCCTAGTTAGCATTTACTGGCTGCTGCTGCTCACTTTAACATGAAGTTCGCAAATTTATGACCCGTTATTTATGTTTCGTGTGTGCATGTTTGTGAACCTCCGGAATGCCCCGGCCAAATCATTTATGACTAGCGAATTTTGTACACGTGGATGCCACTGCTGCTGGTTGAACTAAGCAGCAGTGACTATACGTTGTGCATTCCTCTGGTCTAGAGTGTAGAGTGGAGTGCCGCTACTGCAGCAGTGCTCAATCATCGTGTCCGCCCTATTATGGGAGCAGAGCATTCCTTGCTGAAACGAACCCAAGTTCAATGTTGGAACCCCACACCACCCTCAGCAGAACGTATGTTGATTACAAACAACAACGAGCTTCGGAAAACAAGTATCTTTTCAAATGTTGAGTCCTTATATCAACGTGCGCCATCAGGCAACTCGTCGACAGTGAAGCCCTGAAAGGGTATAGAAGAACAACACCGGAAGCTGTCAGTCACACGTGTGCAAAGGACATGATTCCTCTCCCTCATCCCGCACTCCAAGCAGTCAGTCCTCAGCCCTGAGTCATAATTTTACCTTGCTGACTACGACTCGAGTAGCTGCTCTCCTCCAGTAAACAGGCAAGGCTAATTGAACATTAATAAATCGATATTTGCCATCGTGAACATCGTCATCATCATCATCATCATCAAAGCGGAGTTCTAAAACGGAAGCAACAGCCTCCAAGGAAAGAGGCCATCGCCGAAGACTTTGACGTCTTTGGCTCCCTCAGCTTCTTCGCCAAAATTCTATTTCAAGTGTTTCGATGTTCCTGTTAGGCTTTGAAAATGGGTCGATTTAAAGCTATTTAAGAAGGGTAGATAAACTGTGTTAAAAGTAAGATATTTAAAACTTGAAGGGTGAAGAACCCTGTTTTGACTTCAAAACATGAACATTTTGACCAGAAAATTGTTAAATAAATATTAAGATCAACGATGGATGTTTTTGTTAATTTTGTAATGGGAACTTAAACTGTATGGGTAATTTGCTCCCGTATCAATGATAGATCCGTCAACTGGGGTGAATTGGGACACATGGGGTGAATTGGGTCAGCAGTTTTAACCATGTTGGAGCACAATATTTTGATTTTTCTGGTTGGTTTCGGATAGAACACACTCAGACCAACAAAATGTGAACATCAATTTCCAAATTTAATCCTTTTAGTGCTCTTACTACTACTGTCCCTATTCAGACTGTGGTCCCGATTCACCCCAGATGACGGAACTGGAATTAAAAATTGAACTGACAAAATATGAACAAGACTATTCCTGATTCCTTTACCAATTATGAAGCTCAGTTACACAGAAGAAAAAGGTTGGCAATTTGGAGTTGAGGAATGCTGAATGATTTCTATCAGAAAGAATGTATAATAATAACATCTATAATGATTAACAACAAACCTTTTCATGAGTTATTTCCGCATATCCCCATAAATAATTCATCGATCATCGAGATAAAATTACTGTACCTTAACCGGCTATTCCTAGTCAGAATGTAGGCCTGAATCACCCAGATGAAAGTATGGCAAAAATATAAAAAAGCAACAATTACAAAAAAATAGGGCAGGAAGGCCATTTTTCAGGATTTTGTCTCCCCTTCCTATAGGAAAAAATATTTACAAATATAAATTTTAAAGGAAAATGCTTCTTCAAGAGATAAAAAAATATTTACAAAATATGAATAGCGTTTATTTTTGCATCTATGATAAAAACGGACAATTTAAAGATTTACGTAATTAATATTTTTGAGAATTCGTTGAATATTTGCCAAATGTTGGCATAATTGTGATTTTGGAATACTTTTTATTTGCATTTTTTATACAGAAAAAAAATCTATTTAGTTATTTCTTTATTTTTTGGGCAAAACTTCGATCTCCAACCCCTCCCCTTCCACCGACCTTGACCAGAACTAGCCTAAAAAGTTGTAGATCAGATAACTTCCATTTCGAAACAAGATTAATGCTTATAATAGTAGTTTATGCAACAAGTTGCAAAAAGAGGATTTTTTAGCACGAGTCGTACATTAATCCAACGAGGTTCACCGAGTTGGATAAATACGAAGAGTACAACATTTTTTGCAATTCCAAAAAACACACACTGAGTGAAATTTTATGTCAAATTTTCATTTATTTTGTCAATAAATCGTTTAAACCAAAAAATGTTGAAAAGTGTTACTTTTCGAAACAAGTGCTGAAAAGTTCAACTTTTCAGCACCCATTTCAGTGCTGAAAAGTAGAACTTTTCAGCATTTATTTTGAAAAGTGTTGCTATTCGATTCTGTTATTTTTGGTACAGAAAAGTAGGCTATTTCGTCGTTCAAGAATGACAGGAAAAGTAAGTAGTTTCACGACGGAATTGCAAAAAAATTATATTGTAATCTTAGAATTCAAATTACTGCCTTTGTGTTGTAAATAATTCAATGGTAAAGCCATTCAAAAATCTTATCTTCTAGAATCATAACATTTACCTATTTTATTTAAACCAAATCATTCAAAGTAACGAAGCTCTTATATAAATTTTACTAACACTAAATCACTAAATTTACTAAACTGTTACCAAAAAATAAGGTATAGAAAAGTATATTTCTACTTCAAAATCATTCAAAGAAAAGTATGATTGATTGTAAACTATTTTGATCACATGGAAAACGGATTTTCCGAAAAATTGTAAAGTGTTGGTGTCTTCGGAAGAGTTGCTGCTAATTAAAAGGGGCAACTATTGGTTTGGTTGATAATTAGGGTGGTTCACGATAAAGGTGATTTTGAAAATCTCACTTTTCATAAATATTTGGGATTTTTGTTCTTCCAGAAAGTTGTTGGGCTTGCCAATCCAAATTTGTGGAAGAAATCAAAGTTTTATCTCGCAATCTACGCCTTCTACGATCAAATTAAGAGCAAGTCCACGAGCAAAGCATACCCATCTTGCATCGACCTTACCAATCTGCCTGAAATTTTCAGGGGTTGTTTGTACATATGAAACTTGCATCTGGCCAAAATATGAGCATTCTAGGTCAACGGGAAGTGGGGCAAATCGGGACACAAAGTTTAAAGGTTCAAAAACGTCAGAAATCTTAAAAAGGCTATAACTTGGACAAAATTCAGTTTAATTTCAAAATTCAAAATGCATCTAAAAGGGCTTAAAAAATGCAACAAAATACAGGATACAGCATCCCAATTGGTTGAATCTAAAGGGAGTTATTGGCATTTTAGTGAAAAAATAGCATAATTTTCAAACTCAAATAAAAAAGTGTTCCATCCAGATATCAACTCGGTTCGACCTGCAGCTTGTAGGGGACATCTGGGGCTACCATCTGAGACTGAGAACGCTTTGGGTAAGGCAGTTTAATATATTAAATAGACACTTTTACTTTTAGTGAATTTTTTGGTTGTAAATTTTTGCTCGAGGGACCCCTTAGATCAAATTTTCCGGTGATAATTTCATCATATTCGTGTTCCTGAGATAATTTCACAATAGAACGAAGTTGACTTTTTAGCTGTCGGCCACCATTGCTAGTACCAACCACTAGTGTCTTCCTTTTATCTACAAGGACTTCGCCGCCCTGGGCTCCTAAGTGTATGAAAGTATGGCACGGAGCGACGGCGCCGAATACCCATATTTACACAAAGAATTTTAGAGCGCCCGCCGCGGGATTCGAGCCGGCGACCTCTGGATTGTGAGTCCAGTGCGCGGTCCGATTGATCCACACGGGCGGGACAGAACAAGACACAATAGAAACATGCATAAAAATGTTTATTTTCATCCATTTTAACCCTTTAAAATAAAAGTTAAAAAAATCTTCGATTCACATTTATTGAAAATCAAGTTCGTTTCCAAGGATACTAGATGACTCCAGAAAAAAGCAGCTTCTTAATTTTTTTTAACTTTCATTTTTTAAAGGGTTAAAACATTTTTATGCATGTTTCCAATGTGAAAGTGTCTCAGGAACACGATTATGATAAAATTATCACCAGAAAATGGGATCTAAGGGGTCCTCTGTGCAAAAATGTACTACCAAAAAATTCACTAAAAGTAAAAGTGTCTATTTGATTTGTTAAACTGCCTTACCCAAAGCGTTCTCAGTCTCAGATGGTAGTCCCAGATGTCCCCTACAAGCTGCAGGTCGAACCGAGTTGATATCTGGATGGAACACTTTTTTATTTGAGTTTGAAAATTATGCTATTTTTTCACTAAAATGACAATAACTCCCTTTAAATTAAACCAACTGGGATGCTCTACCCTGCATTTTGTTGCATTTTTTAAGCCCTTTCAGATGCATTTTGAATTTTGAAATTAAATTGAATTTGGCCGAAGTTATAGCGTTTTAAAGATTTTTGGCGTTTTTGAACCTTCAAACTTTGTGTCCCGATTTGCCCCACTTCCCGTTGACCTAGAATGCTCATATTTTGGTCAGATGCTAGTTTCATATGTACAAATAACAACTGAAAGTTTCAGGCAGATTGGTGAGGTCCAAACGACGTCCCATAAAAAGGGTATGCCCTGTTCGTGGACTCGCTCTTAAGAGAAAGCATCTCAGAAAACCTTCAAACACCGTTTTTAAAGCTTTCAATTCAGGGTTCAGTTTTATTGAAAAGCGATGTTCCTGACACTTTTAAAGGAAACAAAATGCTGGCTAATTTAAAGCTCCACATTGCATTCGATTGGGAATATCTAGCACTACAAATGCTGAAGAAAATTCTTTAAACTCTAGGAATTTTAGTTCAAAAATGTCGAATTTCCAAGGTAAAAATCTGGCGTTTTTTTTGAATAGGTCCTATAAACCAAATTTTAATTTTTTGCTTTTTGGATGTTTTTGAATACCCCTGACACAAGACGGTTCTAAAAACACCCAAAAAGCAAAAATTAAAAATTTGGTTTATAGGACCTTTTCAAAAAAAACTCCAGAAATGGATAAGATAACCTTTTTTTTATTCTTAACTTATTTTTATCAGGTCCTTTTAGGTACTGTGACCAGGTTGGGACCGAGGATCAATAAAAACAATATATAATAAAAAACCAAAACAACTCTTTAAATTCCATACTTGGAGATCATGTAACTGACGAGGGTTACTTGGTCCAAGCGGGTCTTGATAAGATAACCTTAACGAAATTCGAAAATTATCCCACTTTATTTGTATGAAATTTTGCTGAATCTGAATTTTCCCTCAGAATTTAGCTAAACTATCAAAATATTGTATTGATGTATAAACAGTATGTTTGAGGAGAATTCATACAAAATATGTCTTTTCTAACAAGTTTTCATCCGAATTTTAAAATCAAAATGAATTGTTGTGCTTTGAATCCCGGACACTGTTAAAAGCTGATTCGAAATCCGGACACATTTGCTTTGAATTCCGGACACTCGATTTTGCTTATGAATCGCACAAATTTGGACTGAAATGTTAGTGAATGGCATTCTTTAGGTCTCAAATAATCTGTTTACATCAAAAAAATCGATAGTTTATATAAAAATTTGCTAGAATTTAAGGAAATCAGAACCATACATTTCTGCTTTGCCTTCCCGGTGCTTCGGACGCCTATGAAATATTTCAGTGAAATGTTTCGCATTAATTTTATTTTATTGTTTTGGCACTAACTACAGCTTTCACATCATCTTTAAATGAAAGTTGATGTTAGAATTCATCAAATAACACAGTTTTGACATTCATAATGCGAACTTATATCGAAATAATTGATAAAACAAGATGAGGTGTCCGGGCTTCGAAGCGTCCGGGAATTCAAATCATTCGTCCGATCCTTATCATTTCTCGGCAGTAGTATCTTCATTGAACTTGGAACAACTTTCCCACAGACATCATATTTTTAGAATTTTTCCCGCAAAAAAATGTGATATACCGTTCTACAAACTATTGATAATCTAATCTAACCGTGCACAACATTTATTTTGTGAAAAAAATGTCTTGAAAACACGACGAAAACCATAATTTTAGTTTGAAACTTGACGACACAAAAAAAATCATATTAATATTCAACGTATTTTGCTGTTTCAAAGTCATGGCTGTAGAAGATATTCCACAGAACACTTTTTTCGATTTTGCCGATTGCGCTCAATTGACTCAATCACTTTTCCTTCATTTTTTCCACAATATCATCGCGACTCCTACAATCTACCACTCATCGCTATCTGAAATTTTCCACCCATAACTTCCCAGCCAAAGATAAAAACGATAAAAGCCTCCGAACGCCTCCGAAAACCAATCATAATTCTAAGATAAGAGCCCAAAAAACACCGCTGCCACCACCCAAAAAAAGGTAAACACTTCAACCTCCCAGGAAGCAATTTTTGACATTTCTCAAAGTCGTCTTCCCTTCTGCCGAGGAAAAAGTGTTACGAAAGCATGGAAGATTCTCCTTGTGTGTGTATTTTCAACACGGTGGAGCAGCGAAATTCCATCACATTTCCCAACCGGAGAGGCTCCCCTTTTCGACGATGATTGCGACGTCGATGACGATGATGCTGGCACACCACTACAAACGCACACACTTTAGCAAAACATTGCGTGAAAGGATTCTCTTCTCCCAAATCATCATCATCTTTGGGCTCTTAAAAAATACGCATGTGGAACATGTCAAATTTTCACGTACCTTTTTCAGAATTTTCCTTTGGGAGGGATTTGCTCGTGTTTTGCTTTCGGAGTATTTGGCGCGCCAATTTGGGGCTGTCAATCAAAGTTGGCCACCACCAGCAACACTAATAGGGCGGAAATTGGTCCACTAAAATCAGGGAAAACCGCACACGAACTTTGACAACGGGGTTGGTCTATTTATGTCGCACTATTTATGAAATATATTTTGCTGGCTTCTGGCACTTGACGTTGGTGGCGCAATGCTCCCTCTCTCTCCGGTTTCTCTTTTCAAGCACTGTTTAAGGGTAGAGAGCTTGTCCGCTCTCTGTATACATAGGTATGTCTGTTTTCTGTGGCCTATAGCTATGTTTTGCTTTCGCACAGGGATGACTCATCCGCCAACGTCACGTAATTGCGAAGGAAATCCCCAAAATTCACTCACACTGCTGCACTTTTCACCACCACCACCACGGGAATCACTGTTTCGAGAGAGGATTTCCCTCCTATTTTGCACACACAGAGAGAGTGAGAGATGTTGGAAGGACAAGGTGATTTTTCCCGTTTTTTGTTTTTGCACTACCAAGAGGAAAAATTTTCACGAAATTTCCAACGTCCTTGCACCAATTAGCGTCCCCTTAATCGCGTCGATTCCCGCGATAACCATCGCATCACGTGTTCACGACTTGTCACGACCCTTTCGTGACCGGACGTGGTGGAATTACGGCGCTACAAAACACGCACACTTGACACTTTGAGAAAGTCACGCACACCACCGAAAGGATGCTGAGCTGTCTCGGAACAATCCCAAGGAAAACCTCTGGAAATCACCGAACCGACGCCGCGAGAGCACTGCGGACAACTGAATGATGTCATCAGGCCGACCGGGCTTTTTAAAAATAAATCCTACGACGGAGCGGACCGGAGGGTTCGGGACAGGGTTCGGGTCCGCTTCGGGATGGCTAACATTGAAAACATGGCAGGCAGGCTGGCTGTTATTTTTCCGCCGCGAAGGGTTTCCGGCTGGGACGCATGCGCACCACTTCCGGCGCGACGTTGCCACGTTTTACCGGGAGTCGATGAAGTCGACGAAGGAATGCCGTGAGGGGAGAGAAGCAGCAGCATCCCCGCTGACATCTGACGTTTGAGGAAATTTGAGAGAAAGTCGATGAAAATGGATTTTCCTCTCGCAAGGATATGTGACAGTTTAGATGAAGAGAGGGAAGGGTCGTCCTGACAGAAGGAATCTGAGATTTGCAGGGTTTTGACGTTTGGTCCTGGCAGACTGACGGATGCTCCGAATTTTACAGGGTAGTTCTGAACTCTAATATTTTCAAAATATACAAAAGAGACTCTGTCCAACTTATTGTGACTTTTGGGGTTAGATATAATTTTCAATTATAATACAACCTTAAAAACACATTTTTGCAGTAAACTCAGCCGTTTCGTAATACTCTCTTGGTAAAGGTTATAAAAGTACTTTAATAATGAAGATCTTTGTAGAACTCATAGACATACCACACTTCCATTTAAAAAAATATATATATTTGGCATCCACAAAAAAGTGACTAACTTGTCAAAGCCAGATGCCGTTAATCAGGATGAAAATACTCTCAGAAACAGACTTTCTATACGTTGTTGGAAAGATAACTGAAAAACTCAATGATAAATCATAATTAATATTCTGAAGATCTGGCAACCCTGCTCGTGAAATCATTTTTAACTTATAAGTTTATTGAGCAATTCCAGCTCAAATCAGGATTTTTTTTGGTACTTTTGTACCCGACCCTCTCCGATTTCAATGAAACTTTGTAGACATGTTATCCTAGGCCTATATAAGCCATTTTTGTGAATATGGAGCCAATAGTACTCGAAAACAACATTTAAGAATGGCGAAAGGTATTTAAATATTTTTGTATTTTGTAATTTAAAAATTACTGTATCTAGAAGCCGTTGCGTCGTATCAAAAAGTGTTCAAAGACAAGCTTGTAGGAAATTGGACGGGCTTTCTGAAAAAAATACACTGAAACAAAAATACACGCCACATCTATGAGATTTTTTGATTTTTAAGTCTAAAACTTAAATTTAAAGGTGATGTCACGATTTTTTTTCGTTCAAAATTTTTGAAGGAATAGCCTAAAATGTTACAAAAAGACTGACGAAAAATGCAGGATGGTATATTACTCCTAAAACAATACAAAAATCATCTACTCAAACAGTTTTTTTGAAAAGTGAACTAAACTTCAAAATTTTTAAAACCATTAGTGATTCCACAGACAATTTTACATAAAAATCTTTATATTGACCATTGTCCTATGTCTAATCCTTGGGAAGATACAGCGGTTTTGAAAATAAAAATGTTGAAAAAACGGGGTTTTTTGTGGTTTTTGGGAATTTCTATATGACAGACTTGGTTTTTCAGTCTCGTAAATATTTTTACCGGAAAGCTCGTCCAATTTCCCATAAGTTTGTCTTTGACAGCTTTTTGATTTGACTCGTTTTTATATTTACGTAAGCAAATTTACTATCCAGGTTTCTACCACACTGAAAAAAATATTCTATTTTCAGTTATTAGCAATGTAGTTAAGCTTATATCTGTAAGCCCTTACATCCAATATTTACGAGACTGAAAAACCAAGTCTGTCATATAGAAATTCCCAAAAACCACCAAAAAACCCGTTTTTTCAACATTTTTATTTTCAAAACCGCTGTATCTTCCCAAGGATTAGACATAGGACAATGGTCAATATAAAGATTTTTATGTAAAATTGTCTGGGGAATCGATTGCCACTACCGGTTTTCAAAAATTTTGACGTTTAGACCACTTTTCAAAAAAACTGTTTTAGTAAATGATTTTTGTATTTTTTTAGGAAAGACATACCATCCTGCATTTTTCGTCAGTCTTTTGGTAACATTTTAGGCTATCCCCTCAAAAAATTTGAACGAAAAAAAATCGTGATATCACCTTTAAATTTAAGTTTTAGACTTAAAAATCAAAAAATCTCACAGATGTGGCGTGTATTTTTGTTTCAGTGTATTTTTTTCAGAAAGCCCGTCCAATTTCCTACAAGTTTGTCTTTGACCACTTTTTGATACGACGCAACGGCTTCTAGATACAGTAATTTTTAAATTACAAAATACAAAAATATTTAAATACCTTACGCCATTCTCAAATGTCATTATCGAGTGTAACTGGCTCCATATACACAAAAATGGCTTATATAGGCCTAGGATAACATGTTTACAAAGTTTCATTGAAATCGGAGAGGGTCGGGTACAAAAGTACCAGAAAAAATCCTGATTTGAGCTGGAATTGTTTATTGAAATTTTCTTGTTGCGTTGTGAATATTTGTTTTTTTTTTTCATCGGGATAACTGAGCAGTTCTGAATCATTTATGATATTTCTTTCGCGATTTGTTTTATTTGGGTGTTCTTTGTTTATCAATTTCTTATGTCGAATAAGAAACTTTACTTTATTGCTCTCCTCATACAAGTCTCTGTGCAAATTTGTGGGGATGTTCATATTATAGTAAATCTGTATCTCGAGAAGGATTTTATGATCGTTTTGGTATTTTCGGTGGTGTAGTGGTAAGCGTTTTGCCTTTCACCCCAGTTGGCCTAGGTTCGAGCCCAGTGGCATTTTTCGAGACGAGATTTGTCTGATCACGCCTTCTGTTGAATGGGGAAGTAAATATTGGTCTCAGCCTAACCTAGAGGTCCCGGTGTAGAAGTCGACTCCCTGTGTGAAAAACTTGTCTCGGTAGAGTCACCTATCAACAGTTGGACTCACAATCCAAAGGTCATTAGTTCGAGGTGGATGCAGGGATCTGACAGGCATGCACTTTCCCGAAGTCACCGCCAGAGGCGCTGTCAATGTTGTTTACGTGGGGTTTTTGAAAAAGTTGTATGAAACAAATTAATAAACTTTTATCTTCAAATTAATAAATTTTTAGTTTTCATCAACTTTTGTTTATGTATTTAATCAAATGACAAGTATTACGTACATATTTCCTCATTTATTATTTACAAGACCGATAAACAAAGTTGTACTAGAACAACACGTAACATTAAACTAAAAATTAAATATATTCAGTTTCCTTGAAACAAAATTAGCAAGGTAAGATTCTACCTGACTCACCTGACTGTTGGTTTAAATTCAATTACATTTTTAGAATACTCAGTTAATTTAACATTTAAACATAATTCAATCACGAGTTTGATCAACATATTTCGATGATTATTCATTGCATCCTGTTCTAAAATGTGATTTGCTAGGCCTTCAAACCAGGTTGTTTCATTTAAAATTTTGGTTAGAATCAAATTTAACCCCTTTTCCCCTACTAAAATTTAGAATTCCAACTTTACCAGTTTGCTACAAGTTATTTGAATATTAATTAAAGTTCAAATCTAAAGTTTTTTTTATTAGGTCCTATAAACAAATGAAAGACAATAGTTTATTGGTCCTTTTCAAAAAAAAACTCTGGAAATCTGAAATTAAATGTAAATCGCTTGAAAAAAAAACTTGGTGATAAAAAAAAGTTTTTATTTTTGCAATTCATGTGCATACAACATTTTCAAAAACCTCGCTGCAAAAACTTGGTTCGATCTTGGTTCGATTTTGACTTCACTCGCTTTGTATGTGGATGACAGTCGTGACGTATCCGTGGGTGGATGGGGTTCTGAACATAATATTCTGAGTTGTCAACAGTTATGTCAATTTGACAAAGTTAAATTGTGTATGAAGGACTTGTAGAACACATTTTCTCATTTTCTCAATCAATTGGTAAAAGCATATGGTGCACTTACGCATTCTGCGTGTATCCTCCAGAGCAAGCAGCAGTGAAGTGCTCAGAGCTCTAAAAGTTTTTTCGAATTTTCCGCCGCAATCGACCGTGATTACCCGCGAGTTTGCTTCACCAGCATGCCGAAGGCCGGCCGTGGCCGTGGCAGTCCGAGTGCGGCCTCGAAAAACCCGCGAAGTTCGTCTACCGGCCGAGTGCAAAAAGGTAAACAAAACAATGCCGCCGCGTCGTCCGCCATCGCGCAGGGGAGCGTGTGCGCTGATGGATTCAATCCGGAGTTATTACACGCTAATTACCGTGTCCAGGATCGCAGCCCTATAAAAAGCAGACTCCGTTCAGGTACTTTCGGCAATCTGTCCACCGGTGGCGCATCAACATCTGCCAACATTCCCACCAGTAACAAGTTCGCGAGACTGAATGACGAGCAGGGTTGCCACATTTGATTCTGTATTTTTGAGAGTCAAAAATCTGTATATCTGTATCAGGGGGACGAAAATCTGTATCTGGAATCTGTATTGACATTTTTAAACAATTTTTCAAAAAACAAAATACTCTTAATTGTTTTTTAATGCATGAAAATGCTCAAAAAAAATCAAACCATCCACATTAATGACCCCCGGGTCTTTTGTGGTCTCTATTTCAAGTTTCTGCTCGAACCTAGGAGTCCGAAGGCTTGAATGGGGAGAACACCCAAACCTCTTCTTACTCCAAGGAACCTTCCACCCTAGTGTTTGAACTGACGACCTTTGGATTGCGAGTCCAACCGCCGTCAGCGATTCCACCGGAGTAGGCTTGGTTTGGTGTGTTGTTTGTACTTATGGCATGGAGACAACTCCTACACCTGGAATGACTTAACGGCCTAGCAACCAAGGCCGGGACCGAAATTTTACTTCCTCATCCGATGGAAGGTTGCAGCAGATAGGAATCGAACCCAGAATCATCCGCTTACAAAGCGGACAGCGTAACCATTCGGCCACGCACTGCACAATGAAAATGCTATACAATCTAAAATTCAATGTTTGGGCTCATCCAGCAATTGAAAATAAAATATTTAAAGAATTAAAATTATTAAATTTTAATTAAAAATCGGGAAAATCTGTATAACTGTATGTTTTTTTTAAAATCTGTATTTCTTTATATACAGATTCTGTATGACCTCATCATCTCAAAAATCTGTAAAATACAGATAAATCTGTATTTGTGGCAACCCTGGTGACGAGGAAAGCTACAACAACAACACCGACGGTAGCAGCACTACCGACGACGACGACGACGATGGACGTGCACGCAAAAAAGGTAGCACGACAAAAAAAGTTTATTCTCCGAAGGAACGGCGACCACCTCCAATTTTTGTTTTGGATACGTTGGCGGACGATGTTGACGAGTTGCTGGAAGGCCTCCAATATAGTCTGAAAATTGGCAAATCGAAAGTTCAAGTGATTACTTTCACCAAAAAGAATTTCGATCTGGTGGTGAAAGAACTGAAGCGTAGCAACTTCAAGTTCTACACATTCGATCCAGTTGAGAAGACCGCTGTTAAGGTAGTCCTGCAGGGCTACCAAGACCGCCCAATCGCCGACCAGAAGGGACACCTCTCGGGTGCCGTAATAACGCCACGGGAGATAAAAGTGCTCTCGCGCAAGACAACAGTCACAGGTACGCACACTCTGTACCTGTTGTACTTCGACCGCGGCACCGTCAAAATCCAAGACGTCTGCGTCGGACTAAGGCGTTGGCAGGAAAAAAGGAAAAAGAAAGCAGCAGCATCCCACCCTTCTCAGCGGAATACGAGCTCTATCGTTCCTGCAGCTGGACAGCGTACGGTTCCAGCGGACAACCCAGCGTTCCCTCCTGGATGGGGGCGATCGTTCGCCAGCGTGGTCGCTGCCGGTAGCGGCGATGCGGCCCAGCAAGAAGTAACCGGAGAAGATCTCTTCACCTTGCCGGAGTTCTTTGCTCTACACAGTAAAAAAATTCATGGTAAAATTTCATCTAAAAAGGAGTACATCTTTTATGTCAGAAAAAAGCTTTAATTTTACCTCTAATAATGTGTAAATTTACATCTGGTAGACGCTAGGAAAAAATATATGTAATCCCAAAAAAATATCAAACCGGCGATAGTTATATCCAGCTTACTATGTCCACGCCCCAACTCGCACGGCCATCTCGCCGCTGTGATAACTGGACGATCAAAGCCAATGTAGCTCCCTATAAGGTCAGCTCAGTTAAAAATCCGTACCAAAAATTAAAAACATTTTTTTTTATCACGCAGTTTTGGGACCGTCCATAAACCACGTGGACACTTTAGGGGGCGTTAGTCGGTTGTCCACGCTCCATACAAAAAAGATTTCTTTCGTATGTAAATTGTCCACGATGGGGGGGAGGTTGAGATTTACAAAAAAAAAGTGTCCACGTGGTTTATGGATGATACCTTTCTACGATGCAATATTTTTATTTGTACAGATCAGAATATGTAAGGGCCGGTACAACTCAACGTTCTTCGATAAATCTCCGATGCTTTATCTCGGTTTATAATATTTTCCACGAGCCATGCCGTGCACAAATCAAACCAAGAACAAAATTTTTAAATTTATAATGACAAAAAACTAATGCACAAACTGACACAAATATATATATATATATATATATATATATATATATATATATATATATATATATATATATATATATATATATATATATATATAATTTTTTTTTTTTTAAATATTTGTCAGCACAGATCGGAAAAAAACAAAAAGTTTTTTTTAAATTGTCACGATTTTTTTGCATTGGATAGAGAAAAGTATTAAATTTCACGAGATCTTACAAAAAAATATTTTGTTTATGAATCAGCCAATGAAAAATAAAATTTGTTTCGAAGAAATTGTTTATGGGTTTTATAAAATATTTCTGTTTGGAACTTACTGAAAAGCGTAATGAAATTAAATAGAACTAGAAAAATTTAGATCTACAAAAATCTTTTTTATTTGTTCTTAAACAAAATCTGAATCACGTTGCTTCAATTTGCTTGAAGCCAAACAAGTCATTAACACTTTATTCAACTAAATATTTGCTTAAGCAGAGAGTACAAGCCACGGAAGTGAACAGACGGCGGTGGCAATATTATTTCCCAGCACAAGTGAAAACAGAAACATCCTGGCACATTAACGGCACACAAAAGGAAAAACAAAGGAAAACTTTTTTTCTGGCTCAACCAACTTTTCCTCCTTTCCGAAAACACAACAACTTTTTTCCTCTCTCCTGATGTTTTTGTTTCGGTTAGTTTCACTTCCAGTTGGTCCTGTTTGTCGATGAGCAAGGCACGGAAATCATACTCGTCGTGCGCTTAATAATTCAGTGCAAGCAAATAAATTTAGTGTAAATATTTGATAAGAGATAAGCTGAATGATGTGGCGTGGTCTTCCTTCCCCCATGTTCAAAGTTTTCATACACGCACAAAACTTTGAATCTCCATGAAAAACGCGGAAGCATCAGAAAAAAACTGGAAGAAAATTAAGCAATACAAAATTTGTCTGAATGGAAGCCGGAAAAACTGTTGGCACAGAATCGCATCACCCGTCGGCGAGGGAGAATTGGATTGTTGGCCCCCCGCCAAAACGCAACCGTCGAGACCGGGGTCGAAACATCAATGCCATTAAAAACAGAATATGAAATCCGGATTGGCAATGAAAGGTATCCTCGAGCAGCGAACGCGGTGGAGTGTTTTCCTTATCGCTCCCTGCAGCTTCTTCTTTATGGTCGTTGGGACCGTCGTTTGGCCTGAATAAAACTCGAAAATAAAAAAAAAACGCGATCTGAACAACATTTGCAAATGTGTAAGGTTCAGACGAGATGAAAAAAGAAGGACTTTTCCTGCCCCTGAGGCCATGTAGCCGGCGTGTTCACGGCGATGGTTGTATAGAATGTGAAGGTGCAGACGAATTCAAAGAAAAGCTGGGAGAGCTCGTAGAAAAATGGTAAAGTTGAAGGACATGTTGTGCTGTTGGACGATGGTTGGAACAGCATCTTGATTCAGGAAAAAGGATCAAATGAAGAAGCGCTGGTTTTGTGTTAAACAAAACCATGTTTTGAAAATGATCATACAAACAATATTTGTAGCAAAATCTTTTATTTATTAGTTAAATTTCTGCAAAAAAAAACTCTACAAACAAGTTAAAAATAAATAGTTTTTCTAGTTATTTTTATGCAAACTTTTGAGAAACACTACAAAGTCCGCGGGATTTATTAAGAAGAAAGAAATACTTGAGCATGAAAAAACTATTGTTTTGACAAAGCTTATTTTGTTTTCGTTATTTTTTTTCGGAGCAATTAGTAATTGAAAAAAATGGAGCTCACACAAGATTTTTTCAGGTACTTTCTCTCTAAACTTTCTCTGAGTGCAAATTTTGTATACATGCTTGACTATGCTTACAAAAGCTTTTATTATGTACATACAGCTATTCCCCACGAAAACAGCATGATTCGAAAAAAAAAGTTCTCCGATCGGGCTCAAAATAATTAGACCAGTTTTTTTTTGTTTGGCCATTAGGATGACCCACGCTGTGTTAGGGTGTTCGGAAAACTGGCAATTTTCGCCAAATCGTTAAAATTTTCCTAGGAATCTGAAAAAATATTTTCAGACATAGGCTCTTTGGTCCCGGACCTTCAAAAGTGCATTTTTTAAGTTTTCATTCGACCTTTTCAAATGTTAGGCTAGATATTTGAAACTTTTAACTATTTTTCCTTAAAAGTCTATCTAATACCATTTCGTTTGCGCTCAAGACAGCTAAAATCGGTTGAAATGGTGCGGAGCTATGATTTTGTTTTAAAATGTGTTTTTTGCAAAAATCGACAAAAATTGTAATTCTTCGGACCACCCTAACACGGCGTAGGTCACCCTAATGGTCAAACAAAAAAATACGGCTCTAATTATTTCGGCCAAGGAACCCCCAGAAAAATATTTGAAATATATTGTTGTTATTGTTGAGAAAGTTTAACATAAATGTTAAATTTATTATTTACTTATACACAAATAGGGCTCTTTTTCCAAATTAATTAAAAAAAACCTATATAAGAAAACAGCAGGTAAATCCATCAAACCTACAATGTTGACAGATATACACATTATCGATCAATAAAAGCTGTTAAAATGATTAATTAATTGAAATTGAACCCACTTTTTGATTGAAACATTCTGAATCAAGATTTGAACGTTTTTCTAAAACAAACATGGTCGCCAAATGGCCGATCAAGAAGGATTCCTTTCAACGCCTTAATATTGAAAATTTTACAAATTATTTGTTCAAATAGAGAGAAACAGCATATTGGATGGAAATTGGACCGAATTTCACGTCTGCCAAACATAATTTCCCCTACCAAAAACTAGAAAAAATAGTTCTCTACATAAAATTAATATTTAACAAACAGCATAAAAACCAAAATTGAAATTTTTTAGAAAAAAAAACAAGTACCGTCATCTGGGATGAATCGGGACTACAGTCTGAATAGGGACAGCAGTGTTTAGAGTACTTAAAGAGTTTAAATTTGGAAATGGATGTACACATTTTGTTGGTCTGAGTCTGTTCTATCCAAAACCAACCAGAAAAATCAAAATATTGTGCTCTAACATGGTTGAAACTGCTGTCCCAATTCGCCCCATGTGTCCCAATTCACCCCAGTTGACGGTATGCAAATAAAACTGATTTCGACAAATTTTGAAAAAGTTTACTGTTTTCTGTTTTCGATTCATACAAATGAAATTATTGTTGTCTGGTTTAGAATGTTTATGCTCAAATTTAACACTAAAAATACGTTAAAAATGTTTAATCCTTACTGGCGGTCAAAATGGCGACCATAGATTATAGGAAATAGTGAACCATTTTATGTTACCGAACGGAAATTTTCGAACGCCAAATTGAGATCAAAAATACTAAAAATAAAAATTAACCCTTTCAAGCCAGAATTTTCAAAAAAAAATTTTTTTAGTTGATGGTGGGAAAATGATTCTTACGACCATACGAAAATTATAAGCTAGTTTTGAAAATTTTCAATTTTGTATCATATATGACCCATCAGGCCTGATAGGGTTAAAAGACAGACAGGGTACCCAATTTAAAATTCGATTATCTAAAGTTGCTTTGAAACAATTCGGATAATACAAAATAATTTCGAATTATAAGTTTCAAAATTTATTTTTAGATATTTTCCAATATAAAATTATACAAAATATTTAATTCATAATACATAATTAGGCCGTTACAAATATGTTTGAAAGTATTTAAAGCCCTTATTTATGCATAAAAAGTAAACTATAATCGAAGAGGGTTCTGGATAACCACTTAAAAAAGGATTTTAAATTTATTTTGATTTCCATGAACTTATTCTTTCCATCAAACAGGAAAACAAGCAGCCAAAAAGTCAAAAATGTTGTTTGGCTTTCGATTCTTTCATGTTAAGAATAGCTTTTAAAAAAATAAGAATGGGAATACTTTACACTTTTTTTATTGTTACTTTTTGCAATGCAGGCGGAACATTTTTTTAATCAATATAAATTTATATATAGTTTTAACGGCCTAACAGAATGTCTTTTCAAATCAAGAAATCTGATAAAAACTCAAACAATACAATTCGTTATAGAAGCGTCAACCCTTTACCATGTTTTATGACAGTAAAAATTTGTAAACTTTACCATCATGCAATAACAATTTGTGGGCCGGATCCCCGAACGGACAATCACTTTGATGTTTTCAATAGAGACAGTTACCCAACCACCTCCCCCATCCCAGACTCGTGTATGCAAATCTTGCCCATAAAACTCTGCTGCCACACACCACCCAAATTGAAAATCCCAGCCACTTTCATGTAATGCAAACGAGTAACGAGAAAGAACCCAAGTGACACTCTCCCGAAAGCAGCAGCAAAACCTTCGTCATAATTCATTTTTATTAACAATTTTTGACACCCTTTAAAATCTGCCAAGCTCTGTTTTCCCTCAAAATGGCTCAAAATTTCCAACGATAAAACGCTCCCCAAATTCCGCCCATTCTAATCCCATTGTATTTAGCGTGAATTATGGCTCCATCATCCCCGTCACTTTCAGTGGAACATTTTCATCCTCTCTGTCAAAAGGGGAGGACTCGCGACGCGAGGGGTGGATTAAAAAGAACAACCTGCCAAATATGAGCTAAAAGAATAAATAGTGCTCATTGAAAAGGGTTATTGAACGCGCGTGGCTCGTATTTTTTTTTTCAACTCAAGAAGATGGCACTCGATCAGAAGATGGAGCGAAACAAATGATTTGATTAATCGCCTCAACGGCTCAAGTGCAATCGACACTGAACTTGTAGTGTTTGGCCAACAAAACAAACGCGAGAGCTGAGTTTTGGTTCCGGAACGAGTTGAAACCAAAGTGAGTGAATAAGTGAATGAGGAAGGTACCGTTGAAACTCGTTGAATTAAATAAATAAATTAAAAAATAAGTTCAACATAAATAAACATAAAACGTATTTGAAATCTGGCAAACTATTGAAAATGTAAATGCAGAGTGAGAAAATCAATTCCAATCGCCCAAATTAGAAAACTGTCCCTTTTTTGTCCAACCACCCCAGTCGTACTGTATTGCGAAATCGTGTGCCAATCGCGTCCTAAAGTTGCGCACCAAATTTCGACCGCGATGACGGCCGCCACCACCTGATTGAGTTGATGAATGGAAGAAGTTGCGGGAGTTGAAAGAATTGAACGGGCACGAATCAAGAGTGAAAAATAATAAATGAGCAGCGATGATTGGGCATTAATCGCCAGGCCACGCGATGAGCTGTGAAGTTCGGGCGATGTCATGTACTTGAAGTCGTTTCATGCAGAGTACGGTAACTAATTGCGATTTTTCAAAGTTTAAATGATATTTTGAGGAAGTTTTGATAAATTTCACTTTTAATTATTAAACGTGATTTTTTTCCTTCTTCTCCCTTCAAATTTGTCTAATTTTAATCCCTTCCTAAACTAACACTTTTCACCCTAATTTTGTTTGTTCTACCACCCTTCATGTTTCTGTTAGGCGCGCGCAACAATATTACTCAGCGATGATTAAGAGGTTCGGGAGATTCCTGATTGCCTCCCCCTTTTCGTGAGTATAAGCCGGATAGAGTTAACATCTACCGCATCATACAGGACAGCAAACAGTTTGAACGATTCACTGACGTCAGACGACTTTTTAACGCTTCTTATTTGATTTTCACCTATCATGTACCTTTGACTGATATCGTAAAAACGAAAAAAAACAAGAACATCTCTTTGATATCGGATGATGAGACGATCTTTTTTTCCTGGCGTTCTTTTTTTTTGTTTCTTACACTCGACGGCACAGATTACGACAAAGTTTATAAAATTATGAATGACATGCATCGGTGAAGAGATGAGGATTCTCCAGGTTTGATGCTGTCGGCTCCTGCCGTTTCAAGCCATGCAAGGCGTGGTTTTCCCCTGCGGCAAGTGCGTGAAATGTGGAGGCATTAGGATGACTGGAAAAGTTGGAAATCGTCACAATTCGATAAGAATAACACATAATAAAACATATTTAGCTAACCTTAAGTTCGAACATGCATTAGAAACTGTGGAATCAATCAAATCTAAGATTACTTTTCAAAAGGGCATAAAACGTTTGCTAGCAATGTTACATAATTTTTGAATGATGGCTTAGAAATATGTAACAATGTAGAGTTCAAGAACCGAGTTTCAGAGATAGCTTTATCATCGCTTGCATGATATCTTGTGAACTTATGTGCTATCTTATGACACGTCTGCTGTAAAATGATTGGACATGTCACAAAATAGCGCACAAGCGATGATTTTTTATGTTTCTCAACAAATGAGTTCTAAGATATCATCGCGTTTATTTGTACTTATTTGAAACAAACTCCAGTGAATTAACAATAATTTCGTATCTGATTTTGTTCGATTTAGTTAAGCTGCATCAGAGAGAAACCCCTTATTCATAACTAGCATGACAAATGTTATGGAGATTGTTACGGAGCGGCGCGCGCTGAGTCTGCAGAGAATACTTCTCGGCGATGCAAGAAGCAACCCACCGAGTCTTGAATCAGCACTAGCTCACGTCGTTCTCGCTTGGTTCTCGCAGCTGATGTAAACATACGTCAAGTTGGATGATTTGTTAAAACCTTAAACTAGAGCTGCGGACTGACTAGATTTCGCACAAGCACGACATTGCAACCTGTTGGAGGACATACACGGATAGGGTGACCAATGTACGTAAAACTAACCTTAAACCTAGAATTACTATTAATTTGAATAAATATAGCTTTTAGCGATTCCACATTAATCAACGGTGTGCTGCTCAAAAGAACCCGAAAACGTCCCAATAAAATCTAAAAGATTGCCCAACGTGATGTCGTGCGACTCCAGTCGAAGTAATCCCAGCCAGAGCTGCGCTGAACACGATCCGGACGGGAAGTTCGAGCGCCATCTACACTGGTCGGGGTTGAATTACGAAAGCGAAATCATCAACTGGAGCGGTGGTTAACTCTGAACCTATCACGCCGAATACAAAATCCCGCGGGCGTGTTGCAGGCCTGAGACAGCAGTTGCTGGCCGTGCAGGAAGCGTTGCACCAGAGGCGGCAGGAACTGAGCGAAATGCAAGCACGAATCGATCAGGAATACGAAGATGATCGCAAGAAGCTGCAACTCGAGATGAAGATGCGATACGAAAACATCCGATCGCGAGTGGAAGTCGTGGACGAAAGTATCAAGGTCGGAATGGAGCAGAAAGAGGAAGGCAAGAAGAAAGAATTGCGAGATCGAGGACGACAGTACGAGGTCGGAAGCACGACGGCGAAGGCAATGGAGAAAACGGCAGTTTTGGAGGACATTTTAGTGGCGACATCTGGATCAGGCGCTAGTGAGGAGAGCAAAAGGCAATCAACTGGCAAATCCGATCGTGCGTTGACGAGTTCCTCGCAGAACGACGATGCTGTGGAGTCCTCGTTAGAAGTTTGCTTCGTGGAAACGACGGTACCAACTCGAGCTGTCAGCAGTCTAAATCATGCCTTTCCAACAATTGTTCACATACCTGAGATACAAGATTTCTCGAATCACGTCTCCACGAAATCGTTTGCAATCGAAGAGGTACTCCAGAGGAGCATGCCGGAAAGCGAATCCTTACTGGGCAGGCGCAAGGTGTCAGATGAAGGGTCGTGGGAAGTGAATTCGACTGATAAGCAGTTGAAGCGTTTTGACCAGCCGCAGTACGTCAGCACGTTTGCCAACATCATACGCAGGTGTAGGTATCCAGGTGCAGGGCGGATGGTGGGTTCGTTGGAATTCGAGAAGAGGAAGCTGTTAACGTGCACAGACGTGCGCGCAAGACCGAGATGGATATTGAAGGAGCAGTGGTGGAGGATGTGTGGAGTACCAACGTCACAGTTTGACCAGTCTGACACTCTGATCAGATATGGAGCGGCGTTGCAGAAAATCTACGATCCTTTGAGAACCAGCTCATCACAAATTCATCGGAGCGATCTGCGGTACGGAACATTTGGGTGGAGGTACACCGGTGGATTGGGCTGGGCGGACGACTACACGTTCCTTCCCAGAATGGGGCGGTTAGATGGGGTGACGACGAAATGGGTCCTGCAGGACGTTCATGCGTTGCGTATGAACTGGAAGTCATCACCTGGGCAGAACCACATGGAAACTCAGTACGCACGGAAGACGTATCTGGTGCGTATGACATGCGGAATCGAGCGGTGCAGACGGCAATGCACGATGCGTAAGTTGGACAAGCACGCGCGTGGCCAGCCGGATAGTCGCGGGACATCCGGAAATCGCACAGTCCTTATTCGCCAGCCCGCGAATAAGACACAAGTTCACAACAATACTGGAAGGAGAAACTTTCATGTGTTGATCGAAGGTTTAACGTCGGCAACGCTTAGGGGCGAGGAAGCTGACCGGAAACCGAAATGGACTGTCAAAGAACTCAGGCAAGGGAAGATCGATCAAGCGAAGCTGACGAAGGAGCTGGGCGTCGAAGATCGAGAGGATGACGGTTCAAAGTTCTCGCCGAACTACGAACGCTATCAAGTCGGGAACGTCGAGACGGCTAAGCACAAGTTTAAAGTCCGCCAACTCGGAGAGCCGTTTGCCGTGAGGTCTCGATCTAAGTGGAAAGGGCGCGGAATGCAGGCTCCATTCGTTGAATGTGCAGAGGACGTTCTACTTCCAATTGGTCACTTCGCGAGCTTGGAAATGCCATTGGAGGTCTACTGGCGTCGACTAGGAAAGCTGGGCGAGTACACGAGTGGCCAGCAGGATCAACGTGCACAGCCGGAACGTCGCGGGACATCCGAAAACCGCACCGTCACCGACCGCCAGCCCAAAAGCCGTACCACGCAGGATGAGGAAGTTGTCATGGAAGCAGAGAGGATTCCTAAAGGTAACTGCTTAGTGACAAGCTATGCGATCGGTGGCGACGGGTGGTCCCAGCTGAAAGAGAACGACAAGATTACGACAGAGCGGAGCGACAAGGATCGACGCACGCAGAGATCGGCGAACAAGAAACGAATATAAGGCGAGTCGCAGAGGTTCGTGTCAGAGATTTCTGAAGAAGAACACATTGTAAGCTCAGGAAGGCCGCTGGAGAACTGCAACGCGGACGGCGTCGGAGAGTACCAGAAATCGGCGTTTGCTGCGCCAAAGTGTTTGGAAGAGGTCCTGTTAGAAGCTGATAGGAAAATGGTGGGACAGGAAATGAAACTGGCGCGCGTTGATGTTGAGGCGTGTAAGCCTGATCCCGGAGTTTGGACCAGCTTAACGGGTCGGGGTATGTTACGGAGCGGCGCGCGCTGAGTCTGCAGAGAATACTTCTCGGCGATGCAAGAAGCAACCCACCGAGTCTTGAATCAGCACTAGCTCACGTCGTTCTCGCAGCTGATGTAAACATACGTCAAGTTGGATGATTTGTTGAAATTGAAGTGATCGTAAAGGAGAAAGTCGGAGGACATTGTGAATTCATTGAATATTGAAAGTTCACGCGAGTAAATTGTTCTTTTTGCTTCATTTACGGTAGTTTAACAGTAAGTCACGCAGTTATTTAAATTTGAATTCCTAGTAACGATCCTAAATATTAATTAAAGCTCACCACTGGAACTTTGTAAGGGCTGCTGATGAAAAGTGTTTCTGGTCAAACGAAGTGTCCAGAAAGTGAGTACGAGAGTTTATTTTTATTAAATCTTATTCTAAATTTGTTAAAACCTTAAACTAGAGCTGCGGACTGACTAGATTTCGCACAAGCACGACATTGCAACCTGTTGGAGGACATACACGGATAGGGTGACCAATGTACGTAAAACTAACCTTAAACCTAGAATTACTATTAATTTGAATAAATATAGCTTTTAGCGATTCCACATTAATCAACGGTGTGCTGCTCAAAAGAACCCGAAAACGTCCCAATAAAATAGCGGGGGGAGGTCGAACCGGGCACCGGTTCTTTGAGCGGAGTGGTCAAAATTAAACACCTTTTTTCCACTCGCTATAAAACTAAAATCGTTTATTAATTAACGACACATTCACAAATTACAATAAACTTACATCTTCGGTGTTTTTTCACAGCCGGACGAATCCCTCGATGTCCGAGCTGCGCCCGTGCTCCCGCTTGCTCAAGAAGTTTTCAACTTTTGACTGATTGCCAAGCGACAGCACGGGCACCACGTAAACAATAACAAACAATGACACTGACGTGATACAGGGGGCGTACGAGGGACGCGTTCGTCGCAACAGAGATTTATTTTCAGTTATGTTGTTACATACAATTCATACATCCTCAAATATTACTACACGCAGAAAAATAAGGCATACTTGAATCAACAAAACAATTTGAGAGTTTTTTTTGGAAATGAGAAGATACAAAATTTGATTCAACCCTAAATTTGATTGATCATATTCAACCAAATGTGTCGTTTGTTTTTAAATTCTTACCGACTTTTTCGCGTATGAAAATTAGAATGTTTTAACATAAATATCTCAAAAACGGTGTTGCTCAAAATGTTCACCAACATATAATTATAACAACTTAGTGTCAAATTGTATATAAAATTGTTGTCACCGGATTGCAAATTTCTTTTTATGATTTTTTTGATATTTTTTTAATTTTTTTTTTGTTTTTTGGTTGTTTTTTTTTGTCAAATTTATAAGAAGGGGGTGACATAAACTTAAAAAAATCAATAAAACAATGAATGCTATTTTTAAAATAAGTGAATTTCAACCATTCTATTTTGTGTTCAAAATCTCTAAATATCAACGATTTTTTTCTCAAAAACAAAAAACTTTTGCGGTACTGTCCATATGAATTCCATAAAAAAAATCTCAATCATGATAAATATGATTATGCAGGAAAATGCTTTCAAAATACGTTTTCATTAGAAGTGTCTAGAAATATTTTTTGCGGCTTGATTTTTGGGAAAATAGACTTTGAAAAATATTTGCAACGGTCTTAACAATAAATATAAATTAAAACATCTTTTTTGATAATTCTTACAGGCTTTATTTTCCCAATCTTAAGAGCGAGTCCACGAACAGGGCATACCCCTTTGTATGGGACGTTGTTTGGACCTCACCAATCTGCCTGAAATTTTCAGGTGTTGTTTGTACATATAAAACTAGCATCTGGCCAAAATATGAGCACTCTAGGTCAACGGGAAGTGGGGCAAATCGGGACACAAAGTTTGAATGTTCAAAAACGTCAAACATCGTAAAAAGGCTGTAACTTGGGCAAAATTCAAAATTCAATATGCATCTGAAAGGGCATAAAAAATGCAACAAAATGCAGGGTAGAACATCCCAATTGGTTGAATCTAAAGGGAGTTATTGGCATTTTAGTGATAAAATAGCATAATTTTCAAACTCAAATAAAAAAGTGTTCCATGCAGATATCAACTCGGTTCGACCTGCAGCTTGTAGGGGACATCTGGGACTACCATCTGAGACTGAGAACGCTTTGGGTAAGGCAGTTTAACAAATTAAACAGACACTTTTACTTTAATTGAATTTTTTGGTTGTAAATTTTTGCTCGAGGGACCCCTTAGATCCGATTTTCTGATGATAATTTTATCATATTCGTGTTCCTGAGACAATTTCACAATAGAAACATGCATAAAAATGTTTATTTTCATCCATTTTAACCCTTTAAAAAATGAAAGTTAAAAAAAATCTTCGATTCACATTTATTGAAATTCAAGTTCGTTTCCAAGGATACTAGATGACACCAGAAAAAAGCAGCATCTCATTTTTTTTAACTTTCATTTTTTAAAGGGTTAAAATGGATGAAAATAAACATTTTTATGCATGTTTCTATTGTGAAATTATCTCAGGAACACGAATATGATGAAATTATTACCGGAAAATTTGATCTAAGGGGTCCCTCGAGCAAAAATTTACAACCAAAAAATTCACTTAAAGTAAAAGTGTTTATTTAATATATTAAACTGCCTTAACCAAAGCGTTCTCAGTCTCAGATGGTAGTTCCAGATGTCCCCTACAAGCTGCAGGTCGAACCGAGTTGATATCTGGATGGAACACTTTTTTATTTGAGTTTGAAAATTGTGCTATTTTTTTAATAAAATGCCAATAACTCCCTTTAGATTCAACCAATTGGGATGCTCTACCCTGCATTCTGTTGCATTTTTTATGCCCTTTCAGATGCATATTGAATTTTGAAATTAAATTGAATTTTGCCCAAGTTACAGCCTTTTTACGATTTTTGACGTTTTTGAACCTTAAAACTTTGTGTCCCGATTTGCCCCACTTCCCCTTGACCTAGAGTGCTCATATTTTGGCCAGATGCTAGTTTTATATGTACAAACAACCCCTGAAAATTTCAGGCAGATTGGTGAGGTCGATGCGAGATGGGTATGCTTTGCTCTTGGACTCGCTCTTTATAATTTGCAATATTGACTTATTTTCGAATGATCGTCAAAACCTGGGTGATGATGAAGACATGTTTACATCTACAAAGAAGGAGGCTGTTCAGACATGTTTATTTTGAATGTGTTTTATTTTGTCTAGTTTTTTACGTTTCGATCGGTAAGAAGAGATTTTTTTTTTTTTAACGGGTGACGAAAAACTTCGGCGAGAGTGTCATTCTGCGATGTCGCAGATATATTCCCTGGCTGATTTTGGAATCCTGCAGCTCTTCCTGGTCCAGCGAAAAAACATCGCTTATTCTAGCAAAGCTGACCCAACAAATAGAAAAGATTTTCACTAAACCAGGTTTTAAAACGGAATCAAACAATAAAGACAGCTTCTGGATGGATACAACAACCACATCGACTCCATTAACAACTTCCATTCATAATTATAAGAAATGGCGATTTCGCCTTCAATTTTCTTAAGATTTTTTGACTTCAACTCCAGGTCCTCAAAAGCCACATATTTTTCATTCCCTCAAAAAAAAAATAATGATCGATTACAATACTCTCTACTTTTGGCGAACAGTAAATTGGTTCCACTTTAACAATTCAAAATTGAGGCCGTTTTGCGAACCACTATTCAGCACCCGGGTCAAAACTTTCTGCAGCGAGGAACGCAAAACAATAAAACTTTAGGCTTGATTAAAACAAAAATAAATGTCAATAAGAAAAAAAATAGTTCAAAAATGTACGAAAGGTGCTTTTGATACATAAAATAGATAAATTTTTAATTTACAATTTTAATCCAATGATTTGAAAAAAGGATGAGGTTTAATTTGGCCTCCTGAACACAGAAAAAAAATAAAATTAGAAAAACTGGCAGCAAGATTTTAAAGTTAAATTCATAATATTAAAAAGAATAGAGACACCCTAATCCGAAGACACATGTAAGGGAGACATGCTTGACAGGAGCGATTAGTGTAAAATTACAGGTTGTAGGTAGAAACTTGATGAAAAAAACTCTTTCGTCTGATGGTGCACCATCATCTCCACACCACTCCTGAAGGCTTAAGAAAAACACACATACATTTCAAATCTCCTCCGAAATTAAATTAGTCTCAAAAACAGAGGGATCTCCAGCATCTTCTCCATCTGGCTTGAGTGGCTATGATTGTTTTTATTAGCCGACTCTTGTTACTTGAAGGAAAGGGCGTTCCCTCTGACTGTGTGTAATGAAGACGAAGGGCGGGTGTCGGAGTAATGTGGTGACGCAATAATTGCGAATTCCCCCGCGTATGTTCAGCTAAACTCTTAAGGTTCTCAGGCAGATTATATGGCCAAATTGCTGGTATTCTCCGGAAATTATTCATAAAACAAACTGTTGGCCCTTTTTTAGTGGTTAAAAAGTAGGCGCCGCGCTGACTTGGCTGTCGAAGCTTGCGATGCCCCAAAGGCACTCTCGAGTCTTGGTGTTTGCTGGTTATGGTCCAAAACGGAATCGTAATAATCATAACAGCCGCCTTGGTCGTGAGCCGGATTTTGCTTCTTCCCATTACCCGTTTTTTGCTGGGTTGTTGTTATTGTTGCGCATATACCTAATCGCTCAATTCTCGAGTGTTCATAAACAAAACGGTGTGTAAAATCGTGAGAAACCAGAGCGTCCTGCACAGCGGTAACGATTTGTTTGTGTTCGTAAATCTATTTTGATGGGTCATTCCAGGTAGGCAATTGGGAAGTTGATGGCTCAGGATTCCGTTTATGGACTGGTGGTTTGGGGGAAGGGGAAAACCAATCGGTCTTTAACTCCAGATAATTTAATTAGACATCTTGCAATTGATTTAAATTTATAGCTTTGGTTGAACTGATTTCCGATTCTGCATTTACTTGAGACTTGTTGTGTTTTGTGTACAAGAATAAACTCAATATTAGAGTTGGACAAATCTGTCATTTTTCCGTATATTACAGAGCTGAATTTTATTTCCGCAAGGCTTTCATATAGAAGTATAAAATTGAGAAATGAAATTTACCCATGTTCGATTACACCTTTTGTAACATTAACCTACAAAACCTTCTCTGATGAAAACATTCCAAGCTACCAAGGTCACGAGCCCCAACTCAGTGCTGTTCCTAAAGGCGAAGTAAACCGTAAACCTCACTTTACGATGCACCGTAACCGATGCCTAATTGAACGCCATCGGTCTCCATTTATGACACTCGTGATGATGGTGCACAACGTACACAATGCAGAGTGTGTACTAATCATCACCCGGCATATGCAAACACCCATGGGATGTGGAAATAAATTATTGGCAAATTGGGGTAAAATCAACCTGAAATAACAAAGTTCTCTTCTGGCACCGATAAATCACTAAATTCACCGAGCCACTAAATGTGATTAGCACTAGTCATCACACAAAATTACTAACTTTAGTAAGCAAATTGCGTTAATGTTCATGTAGGCACAAGTTGCACCCCAAGAAGTCGATTGAGCTCAAAAATTATGATGAAGTTGATGGTCCTAGCACGACTTTCAAGAAGCTATTGCTCCCAGCTGTTGATCTAAATCTTTGAACGGGGGAGTGCCTGTGAATAACGTGTTCTTCCGAGGAATTGGAATACATTTGCGTCGTTTTTTTACTGATTACCTTTCAGAACAGTTACCGGGAGCGATGTTTGGGCTTAAATGGCACAGTTAACCCGTGGCTATTTGCATTGACTGTGAATTAGATAATTGCATCGTTTGGCAATATTGTGCACGTTAGGGTGCACGCCAAAGCTACCCCTTGAATTCAAAGATTGACCCATCACCAGGCTAAATTTCAATTTTGAACTCATTCTGAGCACGGGAACCCCACCCTCTATTCGCTTGAAGGTTGTATGGGAAAATCTTCATAATGTAAGGAGAAAAGCAACTGTTCTGAAACACCTGAAATAACTGATTTTTTACCTGTGGGAAGGGCAATAACGATCCAATTCATACGAATTCTAGGAATAAAATCTTCATTTAATTTGGAAAAACTTTCGTGAAGACACCATATTATTATGATTTCTGCAAAAAAGTTATAAGGTTCCGAAAATTTTCCTTTTTGGAAACTAATAACTTTTTAGCAGAAAATCCTAAAAATATTGTGTCTTCGGGCAAGTTTTTTTTTCAAATTTTATTAAGTCCTGAGTAAGCCCTGATTTAGACCTCCCTAGTGTACGTGTATCAGTCCATCAAATGTATCTAAATCTGCTCTTAACAATTTATAGAATTCATTGGGCAATGCTTAGTCAGAAAAATAATTTGCGCTAGGAAATCTCTATTATTCAAAATTCAATGACTCTTTAACTAAAACTAAAACATTGAATGAAATTGGAAAAAAACATGAAAATTATTTTGAGAAACACGATGGTTAGGTCAATTTTGAAACATTCAGTGTATCAACAATTTTTAATTAGAAAATCTGGAGTTTTTTTTGAAAAGGTCCTATAAACCAAATTTTCAATTTTTACTTTTTGGGTGTTTTTGAATACTCCTGACTCAAGGCGGTTCTAAAAACACCCAAAAAGCAAAAATTTAAAATTTGGTTTATTGGACCTTTTAAAAAAAACTCCAGAAATAGACTACTGTTTTGAAATAATAGGTCCTGGTTCGACTTTGTACAGCTTGCGGTTCCGAAGATATCGCAGTTCTGAACCCAAATTAAATTAATTATTACTGTGATAGTAATGAAAAGTTTAAATCCACTTCTCTTCATTATCAGACTACCATAACTAAATCACGAACTTATCACTCCATAAAACCAAAATGCACTTCAACTATTAAAATTGCACCACTGCTCCCACACATTGCCATAAATTCCGTAATGGCGCTATACTATTATCGCTTAATGATACTTTTTAAAACTCACA
Organism: Culex pipiens pallens; assembly: GCF_016801865.2. Lineage (NCBI taxonomy): Eukaryota > Metazoa > Arthropoda > Insecta > Diptera > Culicidae > Culex > Culex pipiens. Next base: position 124,418,198 of record NC_068938.1, read on the forward strand.
ATAGCACAACAATGTTGGGCTCACACCTGCTCTGCCGTGCGCCAGCAAGTCGTCACCACAGTCGGTTTCCGCGCGACCCTCCGAAAAGCTACAATAACTGTCATCATCGTTCATTTATTACTAAAACAAACAATACCGCGCTTGAAAGAGCCCGCGCGGCGACGGCGAGGTGCGATGCGTTGCAATAACGTCTCCCCAACGATGATTTATTAATTAATAAATTTGACCACCCTACCCCCCCTCGAACCTGCTCCGCCAAACCCGGTGAGCTGTAACGTGGTGCGACCCAGGTTGCTTCCGCTGGCCACACTGCCGCGCGCACCTCAATAGCGAAAATAATTTGCATTACAATTGCAATAACAGCGCCGCTCTGCAATCTTTGAGAATGCAACAAAAAAATATCGTAGCAGGCGGTGAACAAACGAAACAATTAGCCACCACCCTCTCCACGATGTCTGAGGTGACTAGATAGGATAAAAATACATTTTACCCTTATCCGGAACTCGGGGTGGGGACAGGAGAATACACATGGCTTCCTATGTCCAGGGAAGAACGCTGAATGAGCGCCAAAGTTGGCGCGGGGAAAAGATTGTAGCGAAATGCGCAATACCGTACAGTAAGACTCAAATAGTTTGACTCCTTGTAGATTGACTCGTTCCGATCGGTATACTTTTGGATTGACGGAGTACACAAAAAAAGTAAAGAAAAGTCACTATTTTTTACGCCCACCGTCAAAATAAAATCAAAGCAAACAACACCTGGTCCGCTGTCAAACCACCAGCGTCTCACTGTAGTCAGTTTAGGGGTGGCAGAGGATGGAAAATCTTTTAGCATGCAAAAGGCGCGATTGAGAAATAATTGCTTTGCAATTATTATTTCATAAAGCGATTAGCCTGCTTTGATGGAGAGGGGCCAGAGAGGGAGCAAGGGCTCACAACAAAAGAACACACACGCACCCACAAACACCCACTCGAGCGGCCAACCGACAACCATAAACACTTCAGCTGAAGCTGTGGCCCTCTTGTTGTTGTCGATTTTGGTATTCATGGCACGCACGCGGTGTGATGTCACAATGTTACGAGGAAACGAGTGTTTCTGTCAGCGCCGCAGTGATGTCCGGGGAAAATCATGTGGGGGAAGGTGGGAGAGGCAAGTTGAACCGGAACTTGCAACTGTTGAAACATAAAGTTTGCAATCTTTCATTCATTTTTAAGTTACCTTTAACATAGGGCAGTGAATTACCAAGAAAATTTAAACTGCCAGAAATAGATGAAATAAAAAAAATCCTTTAACATTAAATTTTGCAACACAACGGATGAGAGTAGCTTGATCATCATTGGTTTGGGTGTAAATCCTGAGAAACCTTCTTTAAAAAGTTTTATATTCTCTAAGTTATTCTATAAATACACCTTGACCGTCAGTCGATGTTGACGAATTTTACATCGTTTCAAAACGTTATTATTCATTTCAACTGCATTTTTTTCTCGATTTAAAAGCAAATATCATCGAAATTTACAACATTATTTCGAATTTTCAAAAAAATAACATTGTGATGAAAATATTATCATTTTGCAACTTGTTGCATAAGATTCTTTCACGTGAAGCGGTACACCACTCGTAATATGCTTTTTTTAATATTCTCAAATTTGGCGGAGCTTGCAAGAATCTCGAATTTTAGCCAATTTGGATTACCCCATCTTTTTTTGGCACCGAGTTTTCGATTTTCGTCAATGTTTCATGACTGCTATTTTAAACAAAATTGGACACGGAATGGCGTCATCAGATTTTCGATTGGAACAAAACTTTGGTGCATTTTGAGCAGTAGGAAACATTGAATAAATTTTTCTTCATATAATTGATATACATGCGATTCAATATAAAATTAAACATCATTCTAGGAGTGCTTGTCCCGCCCGTGTGGATCAATCGGACCGCGCACTGGTCTCACAATCCAGAGGTTGCTGGTTCGAATCCCGCGGCGGGCGTTCTAAAATTCAAAGTGTAAATATGGGTATCTGGCGCCGTCGCTCCGTGCCGTACTCAAACACTTAGGAGCCCAGGGCGGCGAAGTCCTTGTAGTTAAAAGGAAGGCACTAGTGGTTGGTACTAGCAATGGTGGCCGACAGCTATAAAGTCAACTTCTTTTTTTTTCTAGGAGTGCTTAAATGAAAATTTTGCGTAACGTAACATTTTTTTTCAACCCCACTTCCCCAAATTTCATAACATTCCGTAACAGACGCCAACAACCCCAACCCCCCCCCCCCCCTCTTCTAACTGCGTTACGTAATAAAAGAACGCTCCCATTACACCCATTTGAAATGTTCGTCTTGATTAAAAAATTTATAAAAAATAGCAAAAGGATCATAACATTGCACAAATAATTTTCTTGTTTCATTTTCTTACAGCTACAGCGAATAGCTCAGCAACTAGAGGTCCAATCTTTAAGTTGCGATTTTTGTCCCTTAAAACATATAAAAAATTTGAAAAAATAGATTTTATGTGTATAAAAGCTAATTCAAAAATCCAGAAAAAATTATGCTAGCCTATTTGTGATTATTTGAAAAAATCGAAATTTTATACCAAAAAACAATTTTACCTAAATTTTTTATGTAAAATTGAATTTGCAATAGAAAAGTACTGAGTAGATTTTTTGATAAAGGGCTCCGTTTTCGAGATGTAGCCACCGAAAGTTTGATTTTACGAAATATTTGCTGTTTTTCGATTTTGAAAAATAGTGACCATTTCTATTTTTTTAAGTTCAGTAAATTTGCTATGTAATTGTTCAAGATTGGACCTCTGGTTTCTAAGATACAGCTGCTTAAAGAAAAATAAACATGAAAATTGAAGTTTTCTAAGTCTCACCCAAACAACCCACCATTTTCTAATATCGATATCTCAGTACCTAACGGTCCGATTTTCAATGTTAAAACAAGAAACATTCGTGAAATTTTCCGATTTTTCAAAAACAATATTTTGAAATTTTTTGAATCAAGACTAACATTTTAAAAGGGCCAAACATTCAACGTAAATGTGGCTTTTTCGACTGTGTTGATTAATTTCAGATGGATTTTCGGCTTGCAGTCGTTGAAAGCAGCTCAAACACTTATTGGTGTACTTTATCCAACGTTTCGATTTTCATTAAATCATCTTCAGGGAACGTACGATTTCCCAACAACAAAGTATTTATTTGATCTGTAAGTGTATATTGCTATGTTTTTCACATTTCTTTTGAAACATGGCGATCTAAAATTGGTTCAGCCTTTCCGGAGATATGATTTTTGCCTTCCTCACTGAGGTAAGGCTATAATCCTGCTCGAAAAATGAACATTTGAAAAACAGCTCGTAGACCTATATTCATGTATACCTATCGACTCAGAATCGAAAACTGAACAAATGTCTGTGTGTGTGTGTGTGTGTGTGTGTGTGTGTGTGTGTGTGTGTGTGTGTGTGTGTGTGTGTGTGTGTGTGTGTGTGTGTGTGTGTGTGTGTGTATGTGTGTGCGTATTCCCCTTGGTGCTCAAAATTCTTGCCAAGTTTTCTCGGCACTGGCTGATCCGATATGAGTCAAACAAGTTGCATTCGATCCGGTTTGGTGCCCCATACTGCGCTATTGAATTGTTTGAAGATCCCATTAGTAGTTCAAAAGTTACGTATAAAAAAGTGTCAAAGTTGCGAATCGGGTGCAGGAATTTTGATGCCGGATCTCACTTAAATGTATGTAAACTATGTCCGGATCCATCATCCGACCCATCGTTGGTTAGGTAATGAGTCTTTCCCATGAGTCCAAAACATTGAAGATCTGGCAACGCTCAGTCTTAAGTTATGACCGCTCAAGTGACATTTGTGTATTTTATTGTTGAAAATAGATGGAATTTGTGTCCAAACCTATCATATCACCAAAGGATGGTAAATAGTGAGGAAGGCACCAATCACATAGGTGGTTTAAGTTAGTTTTTAAATGTGGTTTTACGAAAATCGTCATAAAACGCAATTTTTTGAGCCACTCCATTTCAGATAGAAACACCCGTTTAAATATAATCACACAAAATCAATCTTCTCTTGCAGCTTTTTTTTAAACCTAGTCATCTAAACTTGCGATAATCCGCTTTTCGTGCCTATTCCAGTTTAATTCCATTAATTACCAACAAATCAAACCACTTTTCACGAACGTCACGCTATAGCGCCCCCAGAAGCTTCGACTGTGCAACCTGCTCTCGCCTGGACCCCCTTAAAAAGGAACCGGAAAAAGGCAAACTCCTTTTCGTGGCAGGAAATAATTAGGCATTGCCACCTCGAGAGCTTCCTTCAACCACGGAAGGTCGGAAGGTCTTTATAGCTATTTTCAAAAATTACACTCTGTCACTCTGCCGCTGCTCTATATTTGGAAAATCGTTCAGCACAACCGTCGTGACTTGGCCTTTTGCCCGCGCAAAGCTTCCCAGTCTTTGAGGTCTTTACTTTTTTGTTTCTTCAACTGTTTGCATGTCGGATTATGCGCGCCAACGGGAACGACACAAAAAAAGTGCCATGTTTTATCGCAGAACATCGCGAGCGCGTTGAGTTGAAACAAAGAGACGCGTTTATGGTTTGATTAATATGTTTCCGTGTCCAGAGACGCGCACAAGTTGGACCTAATGTGCACCGACGACGGTCTTGCGAAGAGTGCTTTATGGACCGAACCTGACAGGTTTGCATGAGCTTTCTGACGGGTTCAAGTCGCGGAGGCGATCACCACATCCGGATAGATGTTAGATTTGCCCGTTTTAATGTTTTGCTTGATTAGGGAATTAATGGCTCTTGTTAAACTACTGGAGAGCTACAAAAACCTGAACAAAACGTAACGGGTAATGTCCGGTGGCAATGTCCGATAGACATGTGTTCTTCTCTTTACGATGGGAACCTTTCGAAGTTTGGTTAAGTTATACTTGGAAGTTGGCGATTGGGTAGGGTATGTATTTTTTTAAGTTAACAATAGTTAAGAAAATGTTCCCGCCCGGTCACCTCGCCACCGATTTTTCGGTGGCAACCAGAACCCCCTGCTCCCTCTGGGAGCATCAGATACACTCGGTAATTAATTACCACACACAAACACATGCCGCTCCCCCCACTACAACAACTAGCGGTGGGTGAGTGGGGAATGGACGGGAAGATGACCAACCAACCACACCACACCCGAGCAGGGGTAAATAACACGGGAATACCAAATTTTGGTATTACTTGGGCAAATAACAGCGACCAAAATGTGCTCTTGGTTGCCCAGTAATAGATGGTAAAATACCATGAAATCATACCAAAATCTTGTATGTGGAAGGGCACAATAATACCAAACCATGTTATTCCAAAGGTAAAATAATAGCACAAAATAAAATCATTTCAATACCAACTTGAGGTCTTCTGGATTTTTGAACATTGCTTGAATACCAAAACTTGGTATTGCCATGGTTTTATTTTTAGGTATTCCCGCGCCCTTGGAAAGTCATATTTTGGTATTCCTGTGGTCTTCCACAAACATGATTTTGGTATGATTTCATGGTATTTTACCATCTATTACTGGGCAACCAAAGGCATATTTTGGTCGCTGGTATTCGCACAAGTAATACCAAAATTTTGTATTTTCATACCATTTTTAGTGCAGCAGTTGCAGTTAGTGAAAAAACGGAAATGATCCATATGCAACAGCCAAATCTACTCACCTGATGATTCCATGTTGTTCTTAGTGATATTCTTCACCACACCGAATGCATTTGTCATTGATGAACGGCCTGTGCTTGAAGTTCTTGAAGCTTCTGAAAAATAACAAGATTGAAAAATAAGTATTATTAAAATGAAACTGGATTGAAATTCACCTAAATTCAATAATATGTTGATTGACTCGTTTTTCAAAGTATTTGGTTATCCCGACTTAGAGAAATTTCAACGCGTTTGAAAAAAATATTAGTGGGTATATCACAAAAAAAAATTAAATCAGATTTAACATTTTTGGGTTTCAAGTCCTTTTAGCGCAAAATTAATTATCAAGTCAAAAATTAAAAAAAAAATCCATAGTTTCAGAGAAAATTGATGAAACCTTTCAATACCAAAATAATACCAAAATGTGGCATCCTGACTTAGAAAATTTTCCACAGTTTCAAGGCATTGCTTTAGGGGGTATATCAAAAATATTTAAAATCAAGTTTGAAATTTCCGGTTTTCAATGAAAGCATTCGCTTTGAGACATTATTTTAGCGCAAAATTAATTATTTTGTCAAATTTGGTCAAAATTTTCCCATAATTTCAGAGGAATTTGATAAAACACATTAATACCAAAATAATACCAAAATGTGCCATCCTGACTTAGAAAATTTTCCACAATTTCAAGTCATTTCTGTAGGGGGTATATCAAAAATGTTTAAAATCAAGTTTGAAATTTCCGGTTTTCAATGAAAGCATTCGCTTTGAGACATCATTTTAGCGCAAAATTAATTATTTTGTCAAAATTGGTCAAAATTTTCCCATAGTTTCAGAGAAATTTGATAAAACACTTTAATACCAAAATAATACCAAAATGTGGTGTTCGACCATTGACAAATTCTGCAATTTTGCAATATCAAAACAATACCTTAAATTGGTATGATACCACATTTTGCTCTTGCATAATCCTCAAGACAAATTTTAAAGGGTCCAGGAATACCAAAATTTGGTATTGATACCAGAGAAAGGTATTATTACGCATTTCCCTTGTTATTTACCCATGCTCGGGTAGCAAAGGAACAATACAAAAACATGATGTTCTACTAGAAAAGAGTTGATTTTCGTAGAGTGTCTCATTGTTCCCCAGCTATCTCACTGTTCCTGCCAATTGTGTCTACAATGAGACAGTTGAATAACTCTGGCTATAGACGTGAGATCAATCTCATATTTTGGTCAATGTTAGAACAAATTAAAAGAAGGAAATGCAACGAAAAGCTCATTAAAACATGCTGATGCAAAAATACAAAAATTCTTGAAAGTTAAAACTAAAAGTATCTCATTGATGACTACCCTACCCTACAGTTTTTTTTATTAAATTCAAACCGATCAAACCGAAAATTTCAAATTATTTTAAAAACATTGATATACCCCCAAAGCAAATGACTTGAATTCATGAAAATTTTCGAAGCCAGGATACGACATTTCTAAGTTGTTCTTTTTTATTATTGATATAGCCGTAATGGCGTCATCCATAAAGTATGTCACGCTAAAATCGGCTAAAATTAATCCCCCTTCCCCCTAAGTCACACTTTTTACACTGGCTCCAACCCCCTCTCGAAAAGTACGTCACGTTTTGTCGGACATTACCCCCCCCCCCCTCCTTCCCCCCAATTTTACTTTTCGAGAGGTATTGAAAGGTATTAATTTTCCATTCTGTTATTTTTGGTAGGGAAAAGTAGGCCGTTTCGTTTCTCCAGAAGGGCAGTAAAGGTTTGACAGTTTTACAGTGGAATTGCAAAAAATATTATTTTTGCAATTCCGTCGTGAAACTACTCACTTTTCCTGTCATTCTTGAACCACCAAATAGCCTACTTTTCTGTACCAAAAATAACAGAATAGCGACACTTTTCAAAATAAATGCTGAAAAGTTCAACATTTCAGCACTCAAATGGGTGCTGAAAAGTTGAACTTTTCAGCACTTGTTTCGAAAAGTAACACTTTTCAACATTTTTTTAATTTAAACGATTTATTGACAAAATACATGAAAATTTGACTTAAAATTTCACTCAGTGTGTGTTTTTTTGAATTGCAAAAAATGTTGTATGGAACTCGTGGCAAAATTTGATTTTTTCAGCACTCTTCGTATTTATCCAACTCGGTGAACCTCGTTGGATAAATGTACGACTCGTGCTGAAAAAATCCTCTTTTTGCAACTTGTTGCATAAACTACTATTTTGAATACGAAGTTTTTAATTTTTACAGGTGTATTTGGATTTAAATTTTAACCTACACTGAAAGAAAGGCGCATAGCAATATCACATGTATTACACGTGAATCTGCCCCATTCGACTTTGCTTGTGATTATCACGTGGAAATCACTTCGAAAATTCTAAACGCGCGACGCGGTAAATTCAAAATCAAAACATGTAACCTCATGTGACGATGCACATGAATTCGCAATGCTTTTCTCATTAATGTCAAATGGTTTTGTAGTGTAAATCGAATGGTTTTCCATTGTTTTTTTAAATGAGCAAAATAATGAGAGGGGTTTTCTTATAATGTATTTATTTTTTGTTACGGTTTCAATTATAAATAGCTTTTATTTCTATTTTTTATGTAAATTACATAAATCACACATTTCACTTCACTGGCTGGCGTTGTGTTGATCTACCGTGAAGTACGCCCTGCCGAACCGGAGAATCACCAAGGTCAGGTCGTTCAGGAACGGGTTGAAGCTGGCCGAGCAAAATGGCACCAAGAAAATCATTTTGTTCTTCTCGATCCGGCAGCTCGCGGATCCGTATTCCGCCCCTGTTTTTCATGATGAATCTAAAGAAACACCGGCACCACTTGCACCACAGCTTCGGATCAGGATCAGGAGCAGATTCCGAAGACGACCTCTGGCCGGATCCTGATCATCTGGAAAAAATAATAAACATTAATTTCAAACAGCTCTATTGTTTCTTTTGATTTTACCTACCACAAGCGCACAATTATTAAAAAATAATCTCAGGAAGTTGTCTAAAAGAATATTTATCTCCGCAAAGCAATTTTTCCACCAGCATCGTCCGTGGCCATCTTACTAATGGAGAGTTTTTCGCCACTCGCATTCAAAAACCAAAACATTTAAATCTAACGTGTTTTTCACTTCAAAATCAAAGGAAATGTCGAATGGGGCAAATCGATATGAAATTCATTTGAATTTGAAGTGAAAAGCAGGTGAAACAAGAATGAATGATTATTCGCTTATGATCAGCTGGTTTCAAATGATTTTCAAGTCCATTTGATATGTAAAACATGTGCGGGTTAAAGGAAAAGCAAGTGATTTTATTGTGTAGATTTTTGGAGACTCTCACGTGGAAAAGCACTTGAGATTGCTATGTTGGTTTCTTTCAGTGTATGTGCCACGGAATAGGGCATACAATTTCAGATCTTTTGTTACCCAAACATCTAACATTTCTTAATCACCCTACTACATCATATTCTGTACCATTTTGTGATTGTCAGACTTTGGATTATTTACTTTACATTCAATAACATTTGAAGGTGTAGGTAGATTGCAAAATTGATGACATTTTAGTTCAACACACGGTTACACGGTTGATCTGGTTAAGCTACCATTTAAATGCAACCATTCTTCGAACAACCATCAAATCTGCCCACACTGCCCCTGGCAACATACCACAGATCTGAATGCGTTTTCTTATCTTCATCTAACCCGCATACCCGTGCCAGGTGCATCATAACTAGACCTCACTTTTACTTTCAACTGTAACGAATCCGCGAGAACCAGTTCCAAATACATGTCATAAATAGCATCGCTAGGCAGAACCATCTTCCCTGTCACTTGGACTTTGCAAAAGGTGCAAAATCTGGTTTAGAACGGAGTAGAGACCTCTTCTATAGCAGCGCCTGCAGGGTTAAGAAGGCAAACTGCCAACAGATTTGAAATCTAATTTGCAGATCTGCGGGCTCCGCTACCTTGGGGGCGAAACGAGAGGAGCCACCTGCTAAATTAATGTTATTAGAAGAAAAAATCGCATTTTAAACATCCACTCAGTGACTGTTTTGGTGCCGCAATCTTTTGAAATGCTTTGCTGATGGGTTCCGATAAGTACGGAACGTATAATTTTCGCCCTTGTATCGATCGGTTTCTGCTGGGCCGGCGGGGGTTGCTCCCAAAAGTGAATGTTATCGAGCGAACAACTAATAATGATGATGATGATGGTGGTGGCTGGGGCTCGTGTGAGGAATGCATAATTTCTGTATTTAGAAGAAGCCCCCGAGCCTGATGCCTACTTGTTACACACGCAGCTTTGTGATCCAGGTCAAATGGTGTAGAGGCCTTAATAAGTCCCTTAAATTTGAACTAGCAATTTAATTTTAAATTGTTCGATTTGTTAGCTTTCCAATCTTTTAATCTTTTACCACTTACTACGAATTTGTTACTTTTGACCTTGAATTCATCAATAAAATCGTTATCTAATTGCCGCTGGCGAAAGGAAACCTCAACCTGCATATCAAATCGACAGCTTATTCAAAGTGAGCGCATTTCGTGCGAAATCAGGTGCCATCATACTACGTTCACGCCGTTTGCCTTTGGAATGCCGCCATGTAATCCGTTCCATTCCTCCCGGGGGGACGCCGTCACCTCACGTGGAGTCAAGAGGAACAAATGCCAAGGTTGCCGGCAATCTGCACTCTCGTGCTCCTATGGTACCGCCAAGAGGTGTGCGAAGCTTAAGCCGTCAAAGTTTATTGGTTTAATGTTTCCAGTTCATGCGCTGCGGCGGCAGTCCTCGCGCAAGGTCGATTAGGCTTAATTTAGTTTCAGGTCTCACGTGGCGAGCAGGATTCCTTCTTGTGAACTTTTTCTTGAACTGGCTTGAAATGGTTCGATTGATAGAATAAAAACAGTCGATTACACAGCTCTGCAATATATGTGGATGATCTGAGTTCGAAAATTGAGCTTCTTAAAAATTCCAGGCTCAACTCGGATCATTCTTCGTTTTTAATTCAGAGATGTATTGCATCTTGCATATTCTTGACCACACTCAACCCACTTCAACGAATTATCTTTGCGGTTCACATAACGCAGTAGGCCTGGCCGTGTCAGTCAACGTATGTGATTATTCGTCCTACGCAGACGCAGAACTTTGCGCCTGCTATCGACCATTGAACAAAGCAACCCCTGAGATTGTCAGACTGACAGATCTCAGAAATTTTTTAGTTTGTATCTTGTTAGTTTGACAAAGTTAAACTAAAAATTGACAAATTGTCACTATCAAACAAACTTAGTGTGTGTGTGTGAGCGCCGTGTAATATCGATGACAAACTGAAAAAGGACCCCGATGATTAGACAACAATCAGTGTTGAACCAAACAGAAAAAAGTTGAATTTTGGAATGTTGAAAATTTGTTAGGTTGAATATTACCTCTTTTTTGAGTAATATTACATAAAAAATGTGTAAAAATGTGAACCTGATGAAAATTCAAAAAACTGATGAAAATTCATCATTTTCTGGGATAAAATTAATCATTTTTTTTAACACAAAATCTGTCACCATTTCCTGATGAATATAACCATCATTTTTCCAGTGCATAGGGGTTTCAGTAATGCATTCAGCTACACAGCTAAAAAAAGTTGAATTTTGGAACGTTGAAAATTTGGTTGGTTGAATATTACTCTTTTTTTTTGAGTAATATTACTCTAAAAAATTGTAAAAAATTTCAAAAACAATTCAAAAAAAAAGTTTTATTTTGGAATGTTGAAAATTTGGTAGGTTGAATATTATCTATTTTTTAGTAATATTACATAAAAATAAGTAAAAATGTGAACCTGATGAATATTCATCAAAAACTGATGAAAATTCATCATTTTCTGAGGTAAAATTCATCTTTTTTTTACACAAAATACGTCACCATTTCCTGATGAATATTACCATCATTTTTTTTCTGTGTAATGCATCCCTTTCACTCAAATGACAGTTTACATAAGGTGTGAAATGGACACACTCTCGTTTAAAAAAGTTATGTGCCCTTATGAAATGGTAAGCACGAAATGTGTACCTGATGAATATTCATCAGAAACTGATGAAAATTCACCAATTCCTGATGTAATATTACCCTTTTTTGCCACAAAATCTGTCACCATTTCCTGATGAATATTACCATCATTTTTTAGAGTTAAATAAGATTAAATTAGATTGAAAGACAAAGTGCGTAGTTAAATATTGAATCTGAATAGCCAAAAAAAATTAATTAAGTTGTCTTTCTTATTTTGTCGAGCTGTGTTATTAATGTTAATGACCCAAGTAATAACCATAAGCCGACATAAGATACGGTAAAAAGTGCGCATCAATGATTCAATTAAAATTTATGCAAGTTTTTCTGTCTTTAAACACACTCGAGTTGGTCCGGTTTGAAGCATGCAAACAACTTGACGTGTCTTGGGTGGAGGGCCCTCTTTTGGGCCACTTGCCGAAAGTGAGCGTGAGGAATAATTAGCATGTTTTTCCGGTATGTTTGCGAACGATGGGTTCAATTTTGCTCACACAAAGGTCGTAAAGGTTTCGGTTGGCACGAGGCGCCGATCCGGATGATTTGCTACTTTTTATGGGTTTCTGGTGGGCTGGGAGGGAAATTTGCATTCAAAAGAGAAAAGTGTCCAGCGCAAACAGACACTTGCACAACAAGACAAACTATCGGAAAGTTGGATCATTTTGTCAAATTTGAGGAGGGGCTTGTAATGCCTGAGGAAGGACAAAGTTTTACGATGGAATTTGGGACAGGAAGTTTTGGATGGTTTCTTGTCAATTGAATAATGTAGTCATGTTCATTTGGCTGGAAATAGCATTGAAAAGTTTACCTTTAAAGTACTTTTGTTATTTCACCATAATTTTTTTCTAATAAGTTTGTATCATAAAATAAAATTTGAAGAATACATATTTTTCAACTGATTTTCACTTTAAACTCTACGAAATTCATCCATCTAAATCCAACTTAATTCACCAAACATGCATAAATAAGCTTCAAGCCATTTCCCAACTTTTACCGGATATTGTTAAAGTTCTTCCACCTCGCTCAAAGCGCCCCCCAAAAAATGACTAATGGCCAAAACTACCGTGAAGATTACTGCCGTGCCGCGCCGGATTGTCTGCCTTTTCCAGCAGTTCTGCCCTCTCTACGCCTTGTCTGCCAGTCTGTCTAGGGCTGCTGCCGTCTGGCTGAGCAATTCCCACCTTCGATTCGTCTCTTGAGCGGGGAATCTTCATTTCTCTTTGCTCGGAGGAGACAAAACGCAAATGCAACAATTCTCCGAGCCGCGGCCAAACCGTCCAGAAACAACATCCCCGGTGAGAAATCCGTTTTCGCGCAGTTTATGAATTCATAACTCATACATAAATTATTACTTTCTTCATCAAGCGTTGGTTACCAGGACGAAGAAGAATGCCTCAGACGGAGTCCTCCTTTTTTATCGCTCCTTCAAAGGTACTCCGATCTACGGGCAAACGGGAAGAGGGTTGATTGCGTTTTTCATCCCTTCAAGTACCACGCTGAGGTCGTCTATCCTGGAGCACCACCAGTTGCAAAGACACGAACCATGGTCCGGGGATTCTCATAAGTGGAGTGGAATCATACCTTTGGCAATAAATTTTCTTGCATTACATGGTATCAAAATGTTGCCACAATGATGTATTGATGTCGCTTTTGGGCAAAATTGAGTTCAGATACCGATTCCACAAACTGAACAAATAGAGGAAATAAAACTAACAGAACAAATAGCACAAATATAAGAAATAAAAAAACATCCTTTAAAATCTCAAAGTGACCACTGTGCCAGTTGTGCCTTCTTTTAATGTTTGAAAAATACAACCACCACAGAAAAGCTTTGTGGCAAACTGTGCAGGTGTTGTTTTTGAAATCGAAAACGTGCCAATACACCGGCTGTCGTACGTTGGTCGAATCAATGTTCGAAGGAAAACCATGAGGAATCGTCTTGACACGCGGGCCGCATAACGAAGAAGCAGATCGAAGAAGTCTGTTTTTCTTTGGTGGAAATTGTATGAATGTAACGTTTTTCTCTGGAAAATCCAACAAGGATTATTGGGTATTCCTTTGATAAAAGCTCGATCCTTATTATTCTTCTCAAAAAGTCAAATCTAATTTGATGAGTTCCAATTTGTTTCCAATGTTTTATCCAATATAGGTAACCTAGATTTTTGATTAAAAGAATGCAAAAATAATTAAACAATTTATTTAAGTCAATCGATCTACAAGTTTCTCTAAAACAAAATTTCCAAGTTCAATAAATATTGTTGCTCTTTAAGCTTGTAGAAATATTAAAGGAGTGAGACAAAAAACCTTTGAATAAAATTTGTCAACTTTTCTGGATGCATTTTAAAACATATTTTGAATCGAGACGTTAAATCTACGACTTGCAATTTTTTTTGATAGTCGAATCAATAGCTGCTATGAGAACGGCATTGGAAAGTTGAACTTTAAAAAAATAGTAGTTTCGGTAAGAAATTACAAAAGGTATTTCCTGACATTTTGGACAACGATGTTGTTCTGCATTTTTTGATTTTATTATAACTGCATTTTAATTAGGGGAGTTTGAGGTGAACATTAAAAAAAATCATTTTTCTTTAGATTTGAAAGGAAATTGTAAATATATATGACAGGATCAGTACTAGTAATGACCTTGGAGTACGGAAAACCAAAAAAATGTTTAAATGATTCAAAAAATATAAAAATTGAAATAACAAGCCATGGTATTCACATTTTAATGAAAAAAATTTAAAATAAATTTTACACCTGCCCAGTTGTATTGCAATAATTAGTTTTCAAACTATCTAAGTATTGACGAACCTTTTTTTTCGGCAAAAAAAAACTTTTTGCAATACTGTGCAACGGAATTTCACAAAAAATCATAATATTTTTGGTCGATCCCAAATATGCTAAATATAATTTTAAACGCAGGAAACTGCATTTCAATTTGTTTTCAGTTGATAAGACTTCTATTTCCATCTCGATTTCCATTAAAATTTGAAAGTTTTTTGAAAAAGGGTATTTTTGCCCCCTGATTATTGAGCAATTCTCTACGAAATCGGTCTTTTTTCTTCAATTTTAATTTTTGTATTTTTTAATCCGCCTGAAACTTTTTTGGTGACTTCGGTATGCCCAAAGAAGCCATTTTGCATCATTAGTTTGTCCATATAATTTTCCATACAAATTTGGCAGCTGTCCATACAAAAATGATGTATGAAAATTCAAAAATCTGTATCTTTTGAAGGAATTTTTTGATCGATTTGGTGTCTTCGGCAAAGTTGTAGGTATGGA
Source organism: Culex pipiens pallens (assembly GCF_016801865.2). Classification (NCBI taxonomy): domain Eukaryota; kingdom Metazoa; phylum Arthropoda; class Insecta; order Diptera; family Culicidae; genus Culex; species Culex pipiens. Next base: position 124,433,209 of record NC_068938.1, read on the forward strand.
TACGGACTACACTGGAAAAAAATGATACACGGTAAAAAAAATTTGGTGATTTTTTTATTTAACTTTTTATCACTAAAACTTGATTTACAAAAAAACACTATTTTTAATTTTTTTTATTTTTTGATATGTTTAAGAGGACATAAAATGCCAACTTTTCCGAAATTTCCAGGTTGTGCAAAAAATCATTGACCGAGTTATGATTTTTTTAATCAATACTGATTTTTTCAAAAAATCGAAATTTTGGTCGTAAAATTTTTCAACTTCATTTTTCGATGTAAAATTAAATTTGCAATCAAAAAGTACTTTAGTGAAATTTTCATAAAGTGCACCGTTTTCAAGTTATAGCCATATTTAAGTGACTTTTTTGAAAATAGTCGCAGTTTTTCATTTTTTAAAATTAGTGCACATGTTTGCCCAGTTTTGAAAAAAATATTTTTGAAAAGCTGAGAAAATTCTCTATATTTTGTTTATTCGGACTTTGTTGATACGACCTTTAGTTGCTGAGATATTGCAATGCAAAGGTTTAAAAACAGGAAAATTGATGTTTTCTAAGTTTCACCCAAACAACCCACCATTTTCTATCGTCAATATCTTAGCAACTAATGGTCCGATTTTCAATGTTAATATATGAAACAATTGTGAAATTTTCCGATCTTTTCGAAAAAAATATTTTCAAAATTTTCAAATCAAGACTAACATTTTAAAAGGGCGTAATATTGAATGTTTGGCCTTTTTGAAATGTTAGTCTTGATTTGAAAATTCCGAAAATATTTTTTTCGAAAAGATCGGAAAATTTCACAAATGTTTCATATATTATCATTGAAAATCGGACCATTAGTTGCTAAGATATTGACGATAGAAAATGGTGGGTTGTTTGGGTGAAACTTAGAAAACATCAATTTTCCTGTTTTTAAACCTTTGCATTGCAATATCTCAGCAACTAAAGGTCGTATCTACAAAGTCCGAATAAGCAAAATATAGAGAATTTTCTCAGCTTTTCAAAAATATTTTTTTCAAAACTGTGCAAACATGTGCACTAATTTTAAAAAATGAAAAACTGCGACTATTTTCAAAAAAGTCACCTAAATATGGCTATAACTTGAAAACGGTGCACTTTATGAAAATTTCACTAAAGTACTTTTTGATTGCAAATTTAATTTTACATCGAAAAATGAAGTTGAAAAATTTTTACGACCAAAATTTCGATTTTTTGAAAAAATCAGTATTGATTAAAAAATTCATAACTCGGTCAATGATTTTTTGCACAACCTGGAAATTTCTGAAAAGTTGGCATTTTATGTCTTCTAAAACATATCAAAAAATAAAAAAAAATAAAAATAGTGTTTTTTTGTAAATCAAGTTTTAGTGACAAAAAGTTAAATAAAAACATCACCAAATTTTTTTTACCGTGTATTATTTTTTTCCAGTGTAGTCCGTATCCATACCTACAACTTTGCCGAAGACACCAAATCGATCAAAAAATTCCTTCAAAAGATACAGATTTTTGAATTTTCATACATCATTTTTGTATGGACAGCTGCCAAATTTGTATGGAAAATTATATGGACAAACTAATGATGCAAAATGGCTTCTTTGGGCATACCGAAGGCACCAAAAAAGTTTCAGTCGGATTAAAAAATACAAAAAAAATCGAATGACCGAAATCCTAGAGAACTGCTCTATTATAACATCCTATAACATAAATTATAACATCTTCAAAAACTTAAAATCGAATCCAACCAAGAATCAAACCTTATTATCGTTAAAATTAACTCAAATTTTTGGCATCTTCAATTCAATTTCAGATCCAGAAATATTTTTTGTATTTGAAATACTAAGGAATTGAATCTTTTAAAAAAAGACACTTTGGAAAACTTTCATTAATTGTTTAAGATAAACCCACATAAGAACATTAAAATTTAAACCAAACATATGTTCAGAATCCTTTCAATACAATAATATAAATAAAAACGTTACTTAATCCACCTAGGTGAATGGGGGCTTCCTCTTCTCGGTTCATACACAAATAAATGTATTGAGAATGTACATGTATATATAGAGGCGATTCGTTGATTGAGTTCTAAAATTCAACTAAATTGGTAATATTATTGTTCACAATGATAAAGCTTAATTTTCTGGGTACAATGACCCTTTGTACGACCGCAAAGGATTTAAAATGGATTTTTAAAACAATTTAAAATAATAACTTTGCGATCCTTTTTGACTGAAAGCAGAATACTTAGTATATAGTCTAGAGACTTACTAAATCGAATGCTATTCAATCCGAGTAGAAGTAAAATACGCCCATGTTCGTCGACGAAAATCCATGTAAGCAATGCACGCGAGTTTTTACACCGTGACGGCATAGGGGGATGGCGTCACTATTTTTAGACCACGTTTTCCACTTTTTCTTATCGAAACCGACTACTTTATCGACTTCATTTTGCTGGGCGAGATAGGACGCCGTCTATTTTTAGACGATGACTCAGCACTTTTGCACTTAAAAAAACCAGATGGCAGCACGATGTAACGCCACGTCCCTATGCAGTGCTCGAACGAGTCAAAATTTCCGTAAACTCTCTCCTTCTCTCGCCTTGCATTCCGCTCTCACCTTCTACAGCTAAAGCGAAAATTTAAGAAAGGGTAAAAAGTGTATCGCTAACGGAGTCGATCGATGGCTCATGGATAGGTATCTAAGAACACATTACATATTGTCATTTCCCGAAATGACTTGACTTGTCTTGGCTTGGCGAAGACGTTTTTGAGGCTATTCTGGTCCTGATTTAGGGACGACAGAATCTTAGCATGCTGGACGCGATTCACAAAGGGAATTTTATTTCCTAAAATGACATTCAAAGCACGATGAAAAATGCTTTCGAGTGAAGTATAATAGTTCTGGGTTTTTTAGCCGGATGGGCGAACCAGCATGTGATAATGCATTGGTATCGTCAAAAATAGCAGTTTAGTGCAGATATTAGCGACTAAGCCTAATAATTCGTCGAGATATGTATCTCATTGGATTGGGTTTTGAAAAAGCTTTACAAAAATGTGCAACATGCCGAAATTTTGGTTAATTTTGGCCACGTTTTAGTCGATTTGGAGGCGGCTGAATGCAAACAGTTTTCTTAAAGTGGCTGTAACTTTGGCTAATTTCAATGGATTTTTGTCCCGTTTCAGCCGTGGATGGAGGACATTCCAGACTACCTAGTTGTGCAAAAATGAAGCAATTTTGAAAATTTTTCATCGTTTTTTGTTTTTCCATTTTAGTTTTGCAAATCGTTTTTCGTAAATATCTTTTGACAGGAAAGGGCTACGGGGAAGATTTTCAATAGCGACTTATCGGAAGCTAAGAGGGATCGAATGCAACCGGAAGTGTCCAAATCCGTTCAGCCATTTCCGAGAAATCGAAGTGCAATTTTTTGGCCAATTTTCAAGTGATTTTATATGGCATTCCTCGGAGAGGAAGCCAAAACTCGGGTTCCCCCAAAATAAAATAATCTGCCGTAAACCAATTGCGACCAGTTGGTCGCGTTCTTGTTGCACTCTTCTCAACAAGTCGAGTCGGCGTAGTGAGCTAGGGCGCGCCCTAGAATTTTATTTTTGGCCGTGGGTTCGAATCTCGTTCTCTCCCGCTCGCTCTCTGAGCTGATTTGTTTTTTTTTTTTTCTCTCTGCGCGTTGTCGAGCAATCTTCCGGCCGGAAGGTGCTCGACTTGGTTTTTCGAGCAATCTTCCGGCCGCTCGACTTTTGGGGCCATGCTGGACCTGATTTGAGGTCGGCGGAATCTTTGCATGCTGGACGCGATTCACAAAGGGAATTTTATTTCCTAAAATGACATTCGAAGCACGATGAAAAATGCTTTCGAGTGAAGTATAATAGTTCTGGGTTTTTTAGCCGGATGGGCGAACCAGCATGTGATAATGCATTGGTATCGTCAAAAATAGCAGTTTAGTGCAGATATTAGCGACTAAGCCTAATAATTCGTCGAGATATGTATCTCATTGGATTGGGTTTTGAAAAAGCTTTACAAAAATGTGCAACATGCCGAAATTTTGGTTAATTTTGGCCACGTTTTAGTCGATTTGGAGGCGGCTGAATGCAAACAGTTTTCTTAAAGTGGCTGTAACTTTGGCTAATTTCAATGGATTTTTGTCCCGTTTCAGCCGTGGATGGAGGACATTCCAGACTACCTAGTTGTGCAAAAATGAAGCAATTTTGAAAATTTTTCATCGTTTTTTGTTTTTCCATTTTAGTTTTGCAAATCGTTTTTCGTAAATATCTTTTGACAGGAAAGGGCTACGGGGAAGATTTTCAATAGCGACTTATCGGAAGCTAAGAGGGATCGAATGCAACCGGAAGTGTCCAAATCCGTTCAGCCATTTCCGAGAAATCGAAGTGCAATTTTTTGGCCAATTTTCAAGTGATTTTATATGGCATTCCTCGGAGAGGAAGCCAAAACTCGGGTTCCCCCAAAATAAAATAATCTGCCGTAAACCAATTGCGACCAGTTGGTCGCGTTCTTGTTGCACTCTTCTCAACAAGTCGAGTCGGCGTAGTGAGCTAGGGCGCGCCCTAGAATTTTATTTTTGGCCGTGGGTTCGAATCTCGTTCTCTCCCGCTCGCTCTCTGAGCTGATTTGTTTTTTTTTTTTCTCTCTGCGCGTTGTCGAGCAATCTTCCGGCCGGAAGGTGCTCGACTTGGTTTTTCGAGCAATCTTCCGGCCGCTCGACTTTTGGGGCCATGCTGGACCTGATTTGAGGTCGGCGGAATCTTTGCATGCTGGACGCGATTCACAAAGGGAATTTTATTTCCTAAAATGACATTCGAAGCACGATGAAAAATGCTTTCGAGTGAAGTATAATAGTTCTGGGTTTTTTAGCCGGATGGGCGAACCAGCATGTGATAATGCATTGGTATCGTCAAAAATAGCAGTTTAGTGCAGATATTAGCGACTAAGCCTAATAATTCGTCGAGATATGTATCTCATTGGATTGGGTTTTGAAAAAGCTTTACAAAAATGTGCAACATGCCGAAATTTTGGTTAATTTTGGCCACGTTTTAGTCGATTTGGAGGCGGCTGAATGCAAACAGTTTTCTTAAAGTGGCTGTAACTTTGGCTAATTTCAATGGATTTTTGTCCCGTTTCAGCCGTGGATGGAGGACATTCCAGACTACCTAGTTGTGCAAAAATGAAGCAATTTTGAAAATTTTTCATCGTTTTTTGTTTTTCCATTTTAGTTTTGCAAATCGTTTTTCGTAAATATCTTTTGACAGGAAAGGGCTACGGGGAAGATTTTCAATAGCGACTTATCGGAAGCTAAGAGGGATCGAATGCAACCGGAAGTGTCCAAATCCGTTCAGCCATTTCCGAGAAATCGAAGTGCAATTTTTTGGCCAATTTTCAAGTGATTTTATATGGCATTCCTCGGAGAGGAAGCCAAAACTCGGGTTCCCCCAAAATAAAATAATCTGCCGTAAACCAATTGCGACCAGTTGGTCGCGTTCTTGTTGCACTCTTCTCAACAAGTCGAGTCGGCGTAGTGAGCTAGGGCGCGCCCTAGAATTTTATTTTTGGCCGTGGGTTCGAATCTCGTTCTCTCCCGCTCGCTCTCTGAGCTGATTTGTTTTTTTTTTTTTCTCTCTGCGCGTTGTCGAGCAATCTTCCGGCCGGAAGGTGCTCGACTTGGTTTTTCGAGCAATCTTCCGGCCGCTCGACTTTTGGGGCCATGCTGGACCTGATTTGAGGTCGGCGGAATCTTTGCATGCTGGACGCGATTCACAAAGGGAATTTTATTTCCTAAAATGACATTCGAAGCACGATGAAAAATGCTTTCGAGTGAAGTATAATAGTTCTGGGTTTTTTAGCCGGATGGGCGAACCAGCATGTGATAATGCATTGGTATCGTCAAAAATAGCAGTTTAGTGCAGATATTAGCGACTAAGCCTAATAATTCGTCGAGATATGTATCTCATTGGATTGGGTTTTGAAAAAGCTTTACAAAAATGTGCAACATGCCGAAATTTTGGTTAATTTTGGCCACGTTTTAGTCGATTTGGAGGCGGCTGAATGCAAACAGTTTTCTTAAAGTGGCTGTAACTTTGGCTAATTTCAATGGATTTTTGTCCCGTTTCAGCCGTGGATGGAGGACATTCCAGACTACCTAGTTGTGCAAAAATGAAGCAATTTTGAAAATTTTTCATCGTTTTTTGTTTTTCCATTTTAGTTTTGCAAATCGTTTTTCGTAAATATCTTTTGACAGGAAAGGGCTACGGGGAAGATTTTCAATAGCGACTTATCGGAAGCTAAGAGGGATCGAATGCAACCGGAAGTGTCCAAATCCGTTCAGCCATTTCCGAGAAATCGAAGTGCAATTTTTTGGCCAATTTTCAAGTGATTTTATATGGCATTCCTCGGAGAGGAAGCCAAAACTCGGGTTCCCCCAAAATAAAATAATCTGCCGTAAACCAATTGCGACCAGTTGGTCGCGTTCTTGTTGCACTCTTCTCAACAAGTCGAGTCGGCGTAGTGAGCTAGGGCGCGCCCTAGAATTTTATTTTTGGCCGTGGGTTCGAATCTCGTTCTCTCCCGCTCGCTCTCTGAGCTGATTTGTTTTTTTTTTTTCTCTCTGCGCGTTGTCGAGCAATCTTCCGGCCGGAAGGTGCTCGACTTGGTTTTTCGAGCAATCTTCCGGCCGCTCGACTTTTGGGGCCATGCTGGACCTGATTTGAGGTCGGCGGAATCTTTGCATGCTGGACGCGATTCACAAAGGGAATTTTATTTCCTAAAATGACATTCGAAGCACGATGAAAAATGCTTTCGAGTGAAGTATAATAGTTCTGGGTTTTTTAGCCGGATGGGCGAACCAGCATGTGATAATGCATTGGTATCGTCAAAAATAGCAGTTTAGTGCAGATATTAGCGACTAAGCCTAATAATTCGTCGAGATATGTATCTCATTGGATTGGGTTTTGAAAAAGCTTTACAAAAATGTGCAACATGCCGAAATTTTGGTTAATTTTGGCCACGTTTTAGTCGATTTGGAGGCGGCTGAATGCAAACAGTTTTCTTAAAGTGGCTGTAACTTTGGCTAATTTCAATGGATTTTTGTCCCGTTTCAGCCGTGGATGGAGGACATTCCAGACTACCTAGTTGTGCAAAAATGAAGCAATTTTGAAAATTTTTCATCGTTTTTTGTTTTTCCATTTTAGTTTTGCAAATCGTTTTTCGTAAATATCTTTTGACAGGAAAGGGCTACGGGGAAGATTTTCAATAGCGACTTATCGGAAGCTAAGAGGGATCGAATGCAACCGGAAGTGTCCAAATCCGTTCAGCCATTTCCGAGAAATCGAAGTGCAATTTTTTGGCCAATTTTCAAGTGATTTTATATGGCATTCCTCGGAGAGGAAGCCAAAACTCGGGTTCCCCCAAAATAAAATAATCTGCCGTAAACCAATTGCGACCAGTTGGTCGCGTTCTTGTTGCACTCTTCTCAACAAGTCGAGTCGGCGTAGTGAGCTAGGGCGCGCCCTAGAATTTTATTTTTGGCCGTGGGTTCGAATCTCGTTCTCTCCCGCTCGCTCTCTGAGCTGATTTGTTTTTTTTTTTTCTCTCTGCGCGTTGTCGAGCAATCTTCCGGCCGGAAGGTGCTCGACTTGGTTTTTCGAGCAATCTTCCGGCCGCTCGACTTTTGGGGCCATGCTGGACCTGATTTGAGGTCGGCGGAATCTTTGCATGCTGGACGCGATTCACAAAGGGAATTTTATTTCCTAAAATGACATTCGAAGCACGATGAAAAATGCTTTCGAGTGAAGTATAATAGTTCTGGGTTTTTTAGCCGGATGGGCGAACCAGCATGTGATAATGCATTGGTATCGTCAAAAATAGCAGTTTAGTGCAGATATTAGCGACTAAGCCTAATAATTCGTCGAGATATGTATCTCATTGGATTGGGTTTTGAAAAAGCTTTACAAAAATGTGCAACATGCCGAAATTTTGGTTAATTTTGGCCACGTTTTAGTCGATTTGGAGGCGGCTGAATGCAAACAGTTTTCTTAAAGTGGCTGTAACTTTGGCTAATTTCAATGGATTTTTGTCCCGTTTCAGCCGTGGATGGAGGACATTCCAGACTACCTAGTTGTGCAAAAATGAAGCAATTTTGAAAATTTTTCATCGTTTTTTGTTTTTCCATTTTAGTTTTGCAAATCGTTTTTCGTAAATATCTTTTGACAGGAAAGGGCTACGGGGAAGATTTTCAATAGCGACTTATCGGAAGCTAAGAGGGATCGAATGCAACCGGAAGTGTCCTAATCCGTTCAGCCATTTCCGAGAAATCGAAGTGCAATTTTTTGGCCAATTTTCAAGTGATTTTATATGGCATTCCTCGGAGAGGAAGCCAAAAACTCTTTTTAAAGTCAAAATATACAAAAAAAATCCCATATTCTTTTATCCCACAAAAGGTAACCCAATTACCCCATAAAGTATGTTTAATTTTCCCCACAGGGGTGTTCATTTTACCCCAACACAACAATATGTGGGTAATTTAAACACCTTTACATTTTTGCGATAAAAACGTACTTTTTATCGAAATTTATCGAAACAAATGGTATTTTTACATCCAATATGCAAGAGTTCATCCCATTGTGCCACTCACACCTCTTTAAAATGTCTCTGAAGCCTGTGACAGAGCAATTTTCTTAGGATGTCCAAATTACCCAAAGCTCCCCTACGGATTTTCTGATCGATTTGGTGTATTCTACAATATCTAATGTTGATCGAAAACGATAAACTCGGTCAAGCCTGTTTCGAGAAAATCGAGTGACTAAAAAAATGTCCTCCCACAAACATAGTTATGTGCTCTGAATTTGATTATAAGTCGATATTTATGCGTGAAGGGTGGTGTAGAAGTTCATTTAACTCTTTTTGTCCTAAATTTTCAATTTCAAGTTTCTTCAATGAGGAAAGGTAAGGAAAGGCAAAAATACAAATAATTTTAAATGGCTTATTTCTTGAATGATTGCTTCAATCATTTTTATAATGGAAATTGGACCCATTAAAGCACATACACTTGTAAATAATCTTAATAAAAAAAAACCTTGAAAGTCCATATTACCAAATAAAACACAAAAAATTTACAACTAGTGAAAATTTAAAGAATCGATCTGTTGTATATTATCTTAAGCCAACTTCAGACACATGCTGTGGAATCCGTCTAGGACGAATGAATTCCGCAAGAGCAGGGGCTTTTTTATAAATATTTATCGGCGATTCACCGATGCACGCTGCTCGGCAAGAAATCACGTCGGAAAATCAGTTTTTCTTTGGTAGAAGGATATTTCGCGCTGCTTGGCACCATTGACTGCTGCAAATCACACCCAGTTCGATGGAGGATTTGTTATTCATTCTCCAGCAGCAGTAGGAGAAGCCGCCACTCTTTACTTTCAATTTATTCCGCGGGATTTCACCGCAGCCTGGCTGGCCACATTTCGGGGGATTTTCAAGTGGATGTAAATTTATTTTGGGGATCGGAGGGATAGATCCATTTTTTCAACCATCATTTGTACAGGAAATTGGAGCACCCTGTTTACACCTGTTTACGAAATGTATTGCCAGCAGCCTGCTAAGGAAAAGGGTGATGATTCAGAACTCCCCGGTGAAGCAGCTTGATCAAAAGCGATTGATTGTCACCCTTTTCCGGTGTCGTTTATGAGGAATAAAAAAAACATTGATTGATATATGGTGCACATCAAAGCGTTATATTGGCCCCCGAGGTGCGATTTGAGCGTACCTAAGGAGATGGTTACAGAATGCAAATTGCAGCTGATGGCGAGGACAGAGCGGTACTTTATAAGAAAAAGCAACAACCTTCCTCTACTTCCACCGTAATTTACGCATGCGTTTTCAACTAAACTTAGGCTTAGAGATCGTCAGCAAATATGGGTGCGAAAAAGATGAAAAGTACGTGTCTGCAGAAAGGTTGACTGATTTATGAGACGCACGTTCAG